>NC_059199.1:60311426-60336426 GCF_020615455.1 Coregonus clupeaformis | reverse complement strand
TAACAGTTTACCATTTGTTTGGGGAATCAGAAGTCTATTCGCAAGGTAATAGTTTACCATTTGTTTTGGGAATCAGAAGTGTATTCACAAGGTAACAGTTAACCATTTATTTTGGGAACCAGAAGTGTATTCACAAGGTTACAGTTGACCATTTGTTCTGGAAATCAGAACTGTATTCACAAGGTTACAGTTTGCCATTTGTTTTGGGAATCAGAAGTGTTTTCACAAGGTAACAGTTAACCTTTTCCTTTTGGGAATCAGAAGTGCATTCACAAGGTAACAGTTTGCCATTTGTTCTGGGAATCAGAAGTGTATTCACAAGGTTACAGTTTACCATTTGTTTTGGGAATCAGAAGTGTATTCACAAGGTAACAGTTAACCTTTTCCTTTTGGGAATCAGAAGTGCATTCACAAGGTAACAGTTTACCATTTGTTTGGGGAATCAGAAGTCTATTCGCAAGGTAATAGTTTACCATTTGTTTTGGGAATCAGAAGTGTATTCACAAGGTAACAGTTAACCATTTATTTTGGGAACCAGAAGTGTATTCACAAGGTTACAGTTGACCATTTGTTCTGGAAATCAGAACTGTATTCACAAGGTTACAGTTTGCCATTTGTTTTGGGAATCAGAAGTGTATTCACAAGGTAACAGTTTACCATTTGTTTTGGGATTCAGAAGTGTATTCACAAGGTTACAGTTTACCATTTGTTTTGGGAATCAGAAGTGTATTCACAAGGTTACAGTTTGCCATTTATTTTGGGAATCAGAAGTGTATTCGCAAGTTAACAGTTTGCCATTTATTTGGTGTATCAGAAGTATTTTCGCAAGGTAACAGTTTACCATTTGTTTTGGGAATCAGAAGTGTATTCACAAGGTAACAGTTTACCATTTGTTTTGGGAATCAGAAGTGTATTCACAAGGTTACAGTTTACCATTTGTTTTGGTAATCAGAAGTGTATTCACAAAGTAACAGTTTGTCATTTTTAGGGGGAATCAGAAGTGTATTCGCAAGGTAACAGTTTACCATTTATTTTGGGAATCAGAAGTGTATTCACAAGGTAACAGTTTACCATTAGTTTTGGGAATCAGAAATGTATTCACAAGGTAACAGTTAACCATTTGTTTTGGAAATCAGAAGTGTATTCACAAGGTAACAATTTGCCATTTATTTGGGAATCAGAAGTGTATTCACAAGGTAACAGTTTGCCATTAATTTGGGATTCAGAAGTGTATTCACAAGGTAACAGTTTACCATTTGTTCTGGGAATCAGAAGTGTATTCACAAGGTAACAGTTTACCATTTGTTTTGGGAATCAGAAGTGTATTCACAAGGTTACAGTTTACAATTTGTTTTCGGTATGAGAAGTGTATTCACAAGGTAACAGTTTACCATTTATTTGGGGAATTAGAAGTGTATTCACAAGTTAACAGTTTACCATTTGTTTGGGGAATCAGAAGTGTATTCACAAGGTAACAGTTTACCATTTGTTTTGGGAAACAGAAGTGTATTCACAAGGTAACAGTTTGCCTTTTGTTTTGGGAATCAGAAGTGTATTCACAAGGTAACAGTTTACCATATGTTTTGGGGAATCAGAAGTGTATTCACAAGGTAACAGTTTGCCATTTCTTTTGGGTATCAGAAGTCTTTTCGCAAGGTAACAGTTTACCATTTGTTTTGGGAATCAGAAGTCTATTCACAAGGTTACAGTTTACCATTTGTTTTCGGTATCAGAAGTGTATTCACAAGGTAACAGTTTACCATTTGTTTGGGAACCAGAAGTGTATTCACAAGGTAACAGTTTACCATTTGTTTTGGGAATCAGAAGTGTATTCACAAGGTAACAGTTAACCATTTATTTTGAGAACCAGAAGTGTATTCACAAGGTTACAGTTTACCATTTGTTCTGGAAATCAGAAGTGTATTCACAAGGTAACAGTTTACCATTTGTTTGGGGAATTAGAAGTGTATTCACAAGTTAACAGTTTACCATTTGTTTGGGGAATCAGAAGTGTATTCACAAGGTAACAGTTTACCATTTGTTTTGGGAATCAGAAGTGTATTCACAAGGTAACAGTTTGCATTTTGTTTTGGGAATCAGAAGTGTATTCACAAGGTAACAGTTTACCATATGTTTTGGGAATCAGAAGTGTATTCACAAGGTAACAGTTTGCCATTTATTTTGGGAATCAGAAGTGTATTCGCAAGGTAACAGTTTGCCATTGGTTTTGGGTATCAGAAGTCTTTTTGCAAGGTAACAGTTTACCATTTGTTTTGGGAATCAGAAGTGTATTCACAAGGTAACAGTTTACCATTTGTTTTGGGAATCAGAAGTGTATTCACAAGCTTACAGCTTGCCATTTTTTTGCGAATCCGAAGTGTTTTCACAAGGTGACAGTTTACCATTTATTTTGGGAATCAGAAGTGTATTCACAAGGTAACAGTTTACCATTAGTTTTGGGAATCAGAAATGTATTCACAAGGTAACAGTTAACCATTTGTTTTGGAAATCAGAAGTGTATTCACAAGGTAACAATTTGCCATTTATTTGGGAATCAGAAGTGTATTCACAAGGTAACAGTTTGCCATTAATTTGGGATTCAGAAGTGTATTCACAAGGTAACAGTTTACCATTTGTTCTGGGAATCAGAAGTGTATTCACAAGGTAACAGTTTACCATTTGTTTTGGGAATCAGAAGTGTATTCACAAGGTTACAGTTTACAATTTGTTTTCGGTATGAGAAGTGTATTCACAAGGTAACAGTTTACCATTTATTTGGGGAATTAGAAGTGTATTCACAAGTTAACAGTTTACCATTTGTTTGGGGAATCAGAAGTGTATTCACAAGGTAACAGTTTACCATTTGTTTTGGGAAACAGAAGTGTATTCACAAGGTAACAGTTTGCCTTTTGTTTTGGGAATCAGAAGTGTATTCACAAGGTAACAGTTTACCATATGTTTTGGGAATCAGAAGTGTATTCACAAGGTAACAGTTTGCCATTTCTTTTGGGTATCAGAAGTCTTTTCGCAAGGTAACAGTTTACCATTTGTTTTGGGAATCAGAAGTCTATTCACAAGGTTACAGTTTACCATTTGTTTTCGGTATCAGAAGTGTATTCACAAGGTAACAGTTTACCATTTGTTTGGGGAATCAGAAGTGTATTCACAAGGTAACAGTTTACCATTTGTTTTGGGAATCAGAAGTGTATTCACAAGGTAACAGTTAACCATTTATTTTGAGAACCAGAAGTGTATTCACAAGGTTACAGTTTACCATTTGTTCTGGAAATCAGAAGTGTATTCACAAGGTAACAGTTTACCATTTGTTTGGGGAATTAGAAGTGTATTCACAAGTTAACAGTTTACCATTTGTTTGGGGAATCAGAAGTGTATTCACAAGGTAACAGTTTACCATTTGTTTTGGGAATCAGAAGTGTATTCACAAGGTAACAGTTTGCATTTTGTTTTGGGAATCAGAAGTGTATTCACAAGGTTACAGTTTACCATATGTTTTGGGAATCAGAAGTGTATTCACAAGGTAACAGTTTGCCATTTATTTTGGGAATCAGAAGTGTATTCGCAAGGTAACAGTTTGCCATTGGTTTTGGGTATCAGAAGTCTTTTTGCAAGGTAATAGTTTACCATTTGTTTTGGGAATCAGAAGTGTATTCACAAGGTAACAGTTTACCATTTGTTTTGGGAATCAGAAGTGTATTCACAAGCTTACAGCTTGCCATTTTTTTGCGAATCAGAAGTGTTTTCACAAGGTGACAGTTTGCCATTTTTGGGGGGAATCAGAAGTGTATTCGCAAGTTAACAGTTTACCATTAGTTTTGGGAATCAGAAGTGTATTCACAAGGTTACAGTTTACCATTTGTTTTTGGTATCAGAAGTGTATTCACAAGGTCAGTTTACCATTTGTTTGGGGAATCAGAAGTGTATTCACAAGATACCAGTTTACCATTTGTTTGGGGAATCAGAAGTGTATTCAAAAGGTAACAGTTTACCATTTGTTTTGGGAATCAGAAGTGTGTTCACAAAGTAACAGTTTGCCTTTTGTTCTGGGAATCAGAAGTGTATTCACAAGGTAACAGTTTGCCATTTGTTCTGGGAATCAGAAGTGTATTCACAAGGTAACAGTTAACCATTTGTTTTGGGAATCAGAAGTGTATTCACAAGGTCACAGAATAATGAGTCTTGAAATATGCTTTTTCATTGAACAGGAAAAATAACATACATGATTTGCTAATGCACAAATGGAATACTAGAGTTAACGCTAATTAACAGTTACAGTGGGGGAAAAAAGTATTTAGTCAGCCACCAATTGTGCCACCAATCAGAAGTGTATTCACAAGGTAACAGTTTACCATATGTTTTGGGAATCAGAAGTGTATTCACAAGGTAACAGTTTGCCATTTATTTTGGCAATCAGAAGTGTATTCGCAAGGTAACAGTTTGCCATTGGTTTTGGGTATCAGAAGTCTTTTTGCAAGGTAACAGTTTACCATTTGTTTTGGGAATCAGAAGTGTATTCACAAGGTAAAAGTTTACCATTTGTTTTGGGAATCAGAAGTGTATTCACAAGCTTACAGCTTGCCATTTTTTTGCGAATCAGAAGTGTTTTCACAAGGTGACAGTTTGCCATTTTTTGGGGGAATCAGAAGTGTATTCTCAAGTTAACAGTTTACCATTAGTTTTGGGAATCAGAAGTGTATTCACAAGGTTACAGTTTACCATTTGTTTTTGGTATCAGAAGTGTATTCACAAGGTCAGTTTACCATTTGTTTGGGGAATCAGAAGTGTATTCACAAGATACCAGTTTACCATTTGTTTGGGGAATCAGAAGTGTATTCACAAGGTAATAGTTTACCATTTGTTTTGGGAATCAGAAGTGTGTTCACAAAGTAACAGTTTGCCTTTTGTTCTGGGAATCAGAAGTGTATTCACAAGGTAACAGTTTGCCATTTGTTCTGGGAATCAGAAGTGTATTCACAAGGTAACAGTTAACCATTTGTTTTGGGAATCAGAAGTGTATTCACAAGGTCACAGAATAATGAGTCTTGAAATATGCTTTTTCATTGAACAGGAAAAATAACATACATGATTTGCTAATGCACAAATGGAATACTAGAGTTAACGCTAATTAACAGTTACAGTGGGGGGAAAAAGTATTTAGTCAGCCACCAATTGTGCAAGTTCTCCCACTTAAAAAGATGAGAGAGGCCTTTAATTTTTATCTTTTACGCTGCTGCTACTCTTTTATTATTCATGCATAGTCACTTTAACTCTTCCCACATGTGCATATTACCTCAATTACCTCGACTAACCGGTGCCCCCGTGCATTGACTGTGTACCGGTACCTCCTATATACAGTGGGGAAAAAAAGTATTTAGTCAGCCACCAATTGTGCAAGTTCTCCCACTTAAAAAGATGAGAGAGGCCTGTAATTTTCATCATAGGTACACGTCAACTATGACAGACAAATTGAGAAAACAAAATCCAGAAAATCACATTGTAGGATTTTTTATGAATTTATTTGCAAACGATGGTGGAAAATAAGTATTTGGTCACCTACAAACAAGCAAGATTTCTGGCTCTCACAGACCTGTAACTTCTTCTTTAAGAGGCTCCTCTGTCCTCCACTCGTTACCTGTATTAATGGCACCTGTTTGAACTTGTTATCAGTATAAAAGACACCTGTCCACAACCTCAAACAGTCACACTCCAAACTCCACTATGGCCAAGACCAAAGAGCTGTCAAAGGACACCAGAAACAAAATTGTAGACCTGCACCAGGCTGGGAAGACTGAATCTGCAATAGGTAAGCAGCTTGGTTTGAAGAAATCAACTGTGGGAGCAATTATTAGGAAATGGAAGACATACAAGACCACTGATAATCTCCCTCGATCTGGGGCTCCACGCAAGATCTCACCCCGTGGGGTCAAAATGATCACAAGAACGGTGAGCAAAAATCCCAGAACCACACGGGGGGACCTAGTGAATGACCTGCAGAGAGCTGGGACCAAAGTAACAAAGCCTACCATCAGTAACACACTACGCCGCCAGGGACTCAAATCCTGCAGTGCCAGACGTGTTCCCCTGCTTAAGCCAGTACATGTCCAGGCCCGTCTGAAGTTTGCTAGAGTGCATTTGGATGATCCAGAAGAGGATTGGGAGAATGTCATATGGTCAGATGAAACCAAAATAGAACTTTTTTGGTAAAAACTCAACTCATCGTGTTTGGAGGACAAAGAATGCTGAGTTGCATCCAAAGAACACCATACCTACTGTGAAGCATGGGGGTGGAAACATCATGCTTTGGGGCTGTTTTTCTGCAAAGGGACCAGGACGACTGATCCGTGTAAAGGAAAGAATGAATGGGGCCATGTATCGTGTGATTTTGAGTGAAAACCAAGGGCATTGAAGATGAAACGTGGCTGGGTCTTTCAGCATGACAATGATCCCAAACACACTGCCCGGGCAACGAAGGAGTGGCTTCGTAAGAAGCATTTCAAGGTCCTGGAGTGGCCTAGCCAGTCTCCAGATCTCAACCCCATAGAAAATCTTTGGAGGGAGTTGAAAGTCCGTGTTGCCCAGCGACAGCCCCAAAACATCACTGCTCTAGAGGAGATCTGCATGGAGGAATGGGCCAAAATACCAGCAACAGTGTGTGAAAACCTTGTGAAGACTTACAGAAAACGTTTGACCTGTGTCATTGCCAACAAAGGGTATATAACAAAGTATTGAGAAACTTTTGTTATTGACCAAATACTTATTTTCCACCATAATTTGCAAATAAATTCATTAAAAATCCTACAATTTTATTTTCTGGATTTTTTTCCCCTCATTTTGTCTGTCATAGTTGACGTGTACCTATGATGAAAATTACAGGCCTCTCTCATCTTTTTAAGTGGGAGAACTTGCACAATTGGTGGCTGACTAAATACTTTTTTTCCCCCACCGTATCTTCAGGTCAAGAGTTCACCTGCCTGTTCGGTCAGCTGCAAACAGATTCCACCTGCCCGACTGTTCAGTCGACCTGCCCTGGGCCACTGGGCAACTGCTAATGTCAACCCCCGTGCTGTATTTGACCTGTTGTCATTGAATAGGTCCCGGGGATTTTCTCACCGCCGCAGGTTGCCGTTGGTTTCCAGGAAGGTGAGGCAGTCCACTGTAAACATTGTGCAACCACAAGTAAATAAACGACTGATGACGTCTTTCAAACGCTGTTACAGGTGGTGCGTGAGAAAACGAGAGAGAGGGAAGAAACGGAAGAGTTGGTAGACCGAAGGCAGCATATGATAGAAGAGGACATTTCTGATGACACTATGGTGATTGAATTAGTGACTGCTGTAACAGACTGTCTCTCTGTCTCTCTGTAAACTGTTTGTGGGAATTCAGTCATACTGCACAGAGTTGCCTTGTGTTACTCAGTGAAAAGATCTCCTATACTCAGATTGGATTAGAACAATTGGAAATCGAATTTTGCATCATCTAATGATGTTATACCTCTGTCTCCATGATAAGAAGCATTTTCTTGTTTTTCAGGGGGATTTTAAGGATGAAAGCCCTTACCCTCTGGCATCACACACACGCACACACACATACTCACATCTCACATGTAGACACACAACACAAACACACACACACACACACACACACACACACACAGACAGACAGACAGACAGAGGAAGGATGATAATCATTTATTGGACAAAGGGGTAAGTGTTAGTGAGCTTGAATAATTATGAAAGAAATCTAATATGATTATCTATAGCTTTTTGCCTCCAGTTTAGTTCAAATGTAACTAAAAGATGAACCTGCTTCAGTTAATTTACCCCTGAGTGTTATAACTGGTACAGTGAGATGTATTCTGAGTGCTATAACTGGTACAGTGAGATGTATTCTGAGTGCTATAACTGGTACAGTGAGATGTATTCTGAGTGCTATAACTGATACAGTGAGATGTATTCTGAGTGCTATAACTGGTACAGTGAGATGTATTCAGTGCTATAACTGGTACAGTGAGATGTATTCTGAGTGCTATAACTGGTACAGTGAGATGTATTCTGAGTGCTATAACTGATACAGTGAGATGTATTCTGAGTGCTATAACTGGTACAGTGAGATGTATTCTGAGTGCTATAACTGGTACAGTGAGATGTATTCAGTGCTATAACTGGTACAGTGAGATGTATTCTGAGTGCTATAACTGGTACAGTGAGATGTATTCTGAGTGCTATAACTGGTACAGTGAGATGTATTCTGAGTGCTATAACTGGTACAGTGAGATGTATTCAGTGCTATAACTGGTACAGTGAGATGTATTCTGAGTGCTATAACTGGTACAGTGAGATGTATTCTGAGTGCTATAACTGATACAGTGAGATGTATTCTGAGTGCTATAACTGGTACAGTGAGATGTATTCTGAGTGCTATAACTGGTACAGTGAGATGTATTCAGTGCTATAACTGGTACAGTGAGATGTATTCTGAGTGCTGTAACTGGTACAGTGAGATGTATTCTGAGTGCTATAACTGGTACAGTGAGATGTATTCTGAGTGCTATAACTGGTACAGTGAGATGTATTCAGTGCTATAACTGGTACAGTGAGATGTATTCTGAGTGCTATAACTGGTACAGTGAGATGTATTCTGAGTGCTATAACTGATACAGTGAGATGTATTCAGTGCTATAACTGGTACAGTGAGATGTATTCTGAGTGCTATAACTGGTACAGTGAGATGTATTCTGAGTGCTATAACTGATACAGTGAGATGTATTCTGAGTGCTATAACTGATACAGTGAGATGTATTCTGAGTGCTATAACTGGTACAGTGAGATGTATTCAGTGCTATAACTGGTACAGTGAGATGTATTCTGAGTGCTATAACTGGTACAGTGAGATGTATTCTGAGTGCTATAACTGATACAGTGAGATGTATTCTGAGTGCTATAACTGGTACAGTGAGATGTATTCTGAGTGCTATAACTGGTACAGTGAGATGTATTCAGTGCTATAACTGGTACAGTGAGATGTATTCTGAGTGCTATAACTGGTACAGTGAGATGTATTCTGAGTGCTATAACTGGTACAGTGAGATGTATTCTGAGTGCTATAACTGGTACAGTGAGATGTATTCAGTGCTATAACTGGTACAGTGAGATGTATTCTGAGTGCTATAACTGGTACAGTGAGATGTATTCTGAGTGCTATAACTGATACAGTGAGATGTATTCTGAGTGCTATAACTGGTACAGTGAGATGTATTCTGAGTGCTATAACTGGTACAGTGAGATGTATTCAGTGCTATAACTGGTACAGTGAGATGTATTCTGAGTGCTGTAACTGGTACAGTGAGATGTATTCTGAGTGCTATAACTGGTACAGTGAGATGTATTCTGAGTGCTATAACTGGTACAGTGAGATGTATTCAGTGCTATAACTGGTACAGTGAGATGTATTCTGAGTGCTATAACTGGTACAGTGAGATGTATTCTGAGTGCTGTAACTGGTACAGTGAGATGTATTCTGAGTGCTGTAACTGGTACAGTGAGATGTATTCTGAGTGCTATAACTGGTACAGTGAGATGTATTCAGTGCTATAACTGGTACAGTGAGATGTATTCTGAGTGCTATAACTGGTACAGTGAGATGTATTCTGAGTGCTATAACTGGTACAGTGAGATGTATTCTGAGTGCTATAACTGATACAGTGAGATGTATTCTGAGTGCTATAACTGGTACAGTGAGATGTATTCTGAGTGCTATAACTGGTACAGTGAGATGTATTCAGTGCTATAACTGGTACAGTGAGATGTATTCTGAGTGCTATAACTGGTACAGTGAGATGTATTCTGAGTGCTATAACTGGTACAGTGAGATGTATTCTGAGTGCTATAACTGGTACAGTGAGATGTATTCAGTGCTATAACTGGTACAGTGAGATGTATTCTGAGTGCTATAACTGGTAAAGTGACAGTGGCATTGTCTTAATCTGGCTTGTCCTACTATATCCTTGAACTGCATACTGTGTACTAATCATACTATGTATTATTTAGCACGTACTATTTAGTAAAAAGTATGCAGAATATCACCGGCCAAAACGTCTTACTTTTGGTGTGTTCAGGAAAACTGGGAATTCAAGAGAAAAAAGGGCTCAGACTGGGAAAAATCGTGACCTCTGTGATCTTCAGATCAGAGAAGTTGGAGTTCTAGGATGATTCCCGAGTTTCTCACTTGTTATTCCGAGTTGGATGACTGTTCATAACCTTTTTTCCCAGTTGGAGCAGTTCCCTGTTGTCATGAATGCACCATCAGTTATGGCTTCATATATGAACCGGAAAGGGTTGCCTGTAGCCCCACCCCCTTTCACGTTGATGTTTTGGTCTAATGTTAGAGAAGTAGCTAGCATTTGGAACAACGTATGCCATGAGTGTGCAAAGCTGTCATCAAGGCAAAGGGTGGCTATTTGTTTAACACTTTTTTGGTTACTACATGATTCCATATGTGTTATTTCATAGTTTTGATGTCTTCATTATTATTCTACAATGTAAAAAATAGTAAAAATAAAGAAAAACCCTTGAATGAGTAGGTGTGTCCAAACTTTTGACTGGTACTGTATATATATTTTTTTATAACAAACATGAAACACTTTTCAATGAGAAAACAGAAATCCACTTTGGGTTAAAGGACTTCACCAAAAACAGTAGAAAATGAATAAATGAATACAGTAAATATAATGCATACAAAATACATAAAACGACTTATTCATCATGGCATCAAGGTGTGCCTCCCTGGTAGTCACCTCCTTCTCCCGCCTCCATATCTGGACCCTTCTGGGAGGGAGAGGAGCCCCCAGCTGCCCCTAGGGAGGATGAGGAGATGATGACAGGTGGGGTGATGGAGTGGGGTGATGGAGTGGGGTGATGGAGTGGCAGCCCCCCAGCGCCTCATCCATCACCGCATACCACTTCCAGGAAGTGGCTATGGCCTCCCCTCCCTCTGTGGTGACTCCAGTGGCGGGAGCTTTCAACTCCTGAAAAATATGGAAAAGGATAGCTTTCAGCATCAAACATACTCAACAACTCTCACGGTCACTGCAGAATGTATCCACGTTTCTCCAAATTTCAAATTTCTAAGTGTTTTTGACACCCAGGGTTGACTCTGTCTGCTCAGTATCGTTCCATTTCTCCAAACCTCAAATTTTGAAGTAGCTCCAAACGTCAAATTTAGAAGGTTAAGGGTTAAGGTTTGGGATAGGGTAAAAAAAAAAAAAACACTACGATCACAACCTTCATGGGATTACATCGATCCACAACCCCTCTTCACATCGCCCACGACCCCTCTTCACATCGCCCACGACCCCTCTTCACATCGCCCACGACCCCTCTTCACATCGCCCCTAGCAAAACCCAAGCCTACTTGTTGGTAATAGCGCTCACATCCTGAGGACAGTGTGATCTGCCTGAACATGTATTTTTATTGTGTTTATTCTTTATTTATACAGGAAAAACCCATTGAGATCAGGGTCTCATTCACAAAGGTGCCCGGATCACAGTAACACAACAATCAAATACAATGTGAAACAAAACAACGATCAAAACAATGTAAATTATAAAACTACAGCACATCACAAAATGTAACAAAAATGTGCTGTCTGGAACCTAAAAGAGTTCTTCGGCTGTCCCCATAGGAGAACCCTTTGAAGAACCCTTTTTGGTTCCAGGTAGAACCCTTTTGGGTTCCATGTACAACCCTTTCCACAGAGTTCTATATGGAACCTAAAAGGGTGCTATCTGGAACCAAAAAGGGTTACCCTATGGGGACAGCCGAAGAACCCTTTTGGAACCATTTTTTCTAAGAGTGTAGGTCCTCAATCAATACTTTAAATGGTTCCAGCAATGCGGTGCATTAAAACTAAAAGCGGATTTACCTAATTCGGGGGAGACTTGAGGAACGTCAAGCGTTAACCAACTCTGTGAACGAGTTTGGTAACTAATTCCTTATTTTATTTTACCAGGTATGTTGACTGAGAACAAATTCTCATTTACAGCAACAACCTGGAAATACACTCTTAGAAATAAAGAGTTCCAAAAGGGTTCTTCGGCTGTCGCCATGGGAGAACCCTTTTTGGTTCAAGGTAGAATCCTTTTTGGTTCAAGGTAGAACCCTTTTGGGTTCCATGTAGAACCCTCTGGGAAAGGGTTGTACATGGAACCCTCTGGGAAAGGGTTCTACCTGGAACCCCAAAGGGTTCTACCTGGAACCAAAAGGGTTCTTCCTGGAACCAAAAATGGTTCTTCAAAGGGTTCTCCCCAAGAACACCATCCCCACCGTCAAACATGGAGGTGGAAACATTATGCTTTGGGGGTGTTTTTCTGCTAAGTGGACAGGACAACTTCACCGCATCAAAGGGACGATGGACGGGGCCATGTACCGTCAAATCTTGGGTGAGAACCTCCTTCCCTCAGCCAGGGCATTGAAAATGGGTCGTGGATGGGTATTCCAGCATGACAATGACCCAAAACACACGGCCAAGGCAACAAAGGAGTGGCTCAAGAAGAAGCACATTAAGGTCCTGGAGTGGCCTAGCCAGTCTCCAGACCTTAATCCCATAGAAAATCTGTGGAGGGAGCTGAAGGTTCGAGTTGCCAAACGTCAGCCTCGAAACCTTAATGACTTGGAGAAGATCTGCAAAGAGTAGTAGAACAAAATCCCTCCTGAGATGTGTGCAAACCTGGTGGCCAACTACAAGAAACGTCTGACCTCTGTGATTGCCAACAAGGGTTTTGCCACCAAGTACTAAGTCATGTTTTGCAGAGGGGTCAAATACTTATTTCCCTCATTAAAATGCAAATCAATTTATAACATTTTCGACATGCGTTTTTCTGGATTTTTTTGTTGTTATTCTGTCTCTCACTGTTCAAATAAACCTACCATTAAAATTATAGACTGATCATGTCTTTGTCAGTGGGCAAACGTACAAAATCAGCAGGGGATCAAATACTTTTTTCCCTCACTGTAGCTATCAAAACTCGCAGTCCCCCTCTTCCAATTGCATTGTGGCTGTGAAATCCCCGAAATGTGTGCAGCAAATTCTACTAGATGAGCCGAAATTAGTATAACATCCTGGCATTTAAAGCATACTTGATTTTCGAAAATTCACGTACTATAAAACTATTTTTCTGAGAATGCGTCATGTACGATTGCATTGTTTATTTTATCGGTTCATATCGGTAGCACATCCCCATATCTAACTGAGCTGTTGTCAAAGCCAAAATGAGTATGACATTCGGGCATTTAAAGTATACTCAATTTTCGGAATGTCACATACTATAAAATGTTAATTTTTTTCATACTCAAACGGCCTACTATTTAGGATGCAAGTATGGCTGTTAAACATGGACGGTCAATATCCACACAGGAACCAGACAGACCCCTCTGCATTGTCATTAACCAATTAAAGTTAATTGCACAAGTCTTGTCCTTCATCTTTCACTCTCTCGTTCGGTTTATCTGTCAGATTTCCCTTTCAACGCTTTTTGATTGTTTTCTGTCAAACTCTTCAGGGAATTAGTGATGATGTATAGACAATATTTGTATAAAAAAATTATTATCCAGCGAAATTTCTTGATTTCCAACACAACCTGTGGGGCCATATACTCTCTTTCTCTCGCTTCCCATCTCTGCTCACACATCATTAGTGCATCGTGTGGGGGAAATAGTCTCTTATGACCCAAAAAGAGCTTCTGGATATCAGGACAGCGATTACTCACCTCGTATTGGACGAAGATTTTTTCTTCAACGAGTCGGACGCAAAGGATATCCTACAGACACCCGACAAGGCCCAAATCCCCGTCATTCGCATTAGAAAGAGACTGAGATTTCGTGGACGTAGTTTGGGGTGGCTTGTAAGGATCCGACGGCGAGCGAGTAAACTGCCTCTTCCATCAATCCTATTAGCCAATGTTCAATCATTTGAAAATAAATTGGACGACCTAAGATTACGGTTATATATATATCTTATGTTTCACCAAGTCGTGGCTGAACGACGACATGGATAACATACAGCTGGAGGAATATACACTACATCGGCAGGATAGAACGGCTGACTTCGGTAAGACAAGGGGTGGCGGTCTGTGTATATTTGTAAACAACAGCTGGTACATAAAATCTAATACTAAGGAAGTCTTGAGGTTTTGCGCGCCTGAGGTAGAGTATCTCATGATAAGCTGTAGACCACACTATTTACCAAGAGAGTTTTCATCTACATTTTTCGTAGCTGTCTATTTACCACCACAAACCGATGCAGGCACTAAGATTGCACTCAATGAGCTGTATAAGGCCATAAGTAAACAGGAAAACGCTCATCCAGAGGCAGCGCTCCTAGTGGCCGCGGACTTTAATGCAGGGAAACTTAAATCCATTCTACCTAATTTCTACCAGCATGTTAAGTGTGCAACCAGAGGAAAAAAAACTCTAGACCACCTTTACTCCACACACAGAGATGCATACAAAGCTCTCCCTCGCCCTCCATTTGGCAAATCTGACCATAACTCTATCCACCTGAATCCTGTTTATAAGCAAAAACTAAAGCACCAGTGACTCGGTTAATAAGGAAGTGGTCAGATGACGCAGATGCTAAGCTACAGGACTGTTTTGCTAGCACAGACTGGAATATGTTCCAGGATTCTTCCAATAGCATTGAGGAGTACACCACATCAGTCACTGGCTTCATCAATAAGTGCATTGAAGACGTCGTCCCCACAGTGACCATACGTACATACCCCAACCAGAAGCCATGGATTACAGGCAACATCCGCACTGAGCTAAAGGGTAGAGCTGCCGCCTTCAAGGAGCGGGACTCTAACCTGGAAGCTTATAAGAAATCCCACTATGCCCTCCAATGAACCATCAAACATGCAAAGAGTCAATACAGGACTAAGATTGAATCGTACTACACCGGCTCTGACGCTCGTCGGATGTGGCAGTTCTTGAAAACTATTACAGACTACAAAGGGAAGCACAGCCGTGAGCTACCCAGTGACACAAGCCTACCAGACGAACTAAATCACTTCTATGCTCGCTTCGAGGCAAGCAACACTGAAGCATGCATGAGGCACTAGCTGTTCTGGATGACTTTGTGATCACGCTCTCTGTAGCCGATGTGAGTAAGACTTTTAAGCAGGTCAACATTCACTAGGCCGCAGGGCCAGACGGATTACCAGGACATGTACTCCGAGCATGCGCTGACCAACTGGCATGTGTCTTCACTGACATTTTCAACATGTCCCTGACTGAGTCTGTAATACCAACATGTTTCAAGCAGACAACCATAGTCCCTGTGCCCAAGAACACTAAGATAACCTGCCTAAATGACTACCGACCCGTAGCACTCACGTCTGTAGCCATGAAGTGCTTTGAAAGGCTGGTAATGGCTCACATCAACACCATTATCCCAGAAACCCTAGACCCACTCTAATTTGCATACCGCCCCAACAGATCCACAGATGATGCAATCTCTATTGCACTCCACACTGCCCTTTCCCACCTGGAGAAGAGGAACACCTACGTGAGAATGCTATTCATTGACTACAGCTCAGCGTTCAACACCATAGTGCCCTCAAAGCTCATCACTAAGCTAAGGACCCTGGGACTAAACACCTCCCTCTGCAACTGGATGCTGGACTTCCTGACGGGCCGCCCCCAGGTGGTAAGGGTAGGTAACAACACATCTGCCATGCTGATCCTCAACACAGGGGCCCCTCAAGGGTGCGTGCTCAGTCCCCTCCTGTACTCCCTGTTCACCCATGACTGCATGGCCAGGCACGACTCCAACACCATCATTAAGTTTGCCGACGACACAACAGTGGTAGGCCTGATCACCGACAATGATGAGACAGCCTATAGGGAGGAGGTCAGAGACCTGGCCGTGTGGTGCCAGGATAACAACTTCTCCCTCAACATGATCAAGACAAAGGAAATGATTGTGGACTACAAGAAAAAAAAGAGGACTGAGCACGCCCCCATTCTCATCGACGGGGCTGTAGTGGAGCAGGTTGAGAGCTTCAAGTTCCTTGGTGTCCACATTACCAACAAACTATCATGGTCCAAATACACAAAGACAGTCGTGAAGAGGGCACAACAAAGCCTATTCACCCTCAGGAGACTGAAAATATTTGGCATGGGTCCTCAGATCCTCAAAAAGTTATACAGCTGCACCATTGAGAGCATCCTGACTGGTTGCATCACCGCCTGGTATGGCAACTGCTCGGCCTCCGACCGCAAGGCATTACAGGGGGTAGTGCGTACGTCCCAGTACATCACTGGGGCCAAGCTTCCTGCCATCCAGGACCTCTATACCAGGCGGTGTCAGTGGAAGGCCCTAAAAATTATCAAAGACTCCAGCCACCCTAGTCATAGACTGTTCTCTCTGCTACCGCACGGCAAGCGGTACAGGAGCGCCAAGTCTAGGTCCAAAAGGCTTCTTAACAGCTTCTACCCCCAAGCCATAAGACTCATGAACAGCTAATCATGGCTACCCGGACTATTTGCATTGCCCCCCCACCCCACCCCAACCCCCTCTTTTACGCTGCTGCTACTCTGTTTATTATTCATGCATAGTCACTTTAACTCTACCCACATGTGCATATTACCTCAATTACCTCGACTAACCGGTGCCCCCGCGCATTGACTCTGTACTGGTACCTCCTATATATAGCCTCCCTAATGTTATTTTATTTTACTGCTGCTCTTTAATTATTTCCTTTTAAAAATAATATTTTTTACTTATCTATTTTTTACTTAACACTTACTTTTTTTTCATTTTATTTTCTTGAAAACTGCATTGTTGGTTATGGGCTTCTAAGTGAGCATTTCACTGTAATGTCTACACCTGTTGTATTCGGCGCATGTGGCAAATAAAATTTGATTTGATTTGATTTGAAGAGGCACGGGGCCATAGACACGAATGAGGAAGCAACACTAGAGACTTCTGATATGGACATAAAGAGTTAACATAAAGTCATCAGTAGGTTCCTATCTGATAGAGAGCTAACACTGTGTTCGTGCATGTTTGTGTATGTATATACACGTGTGTGAGAGAGTGTGTGTGTGTGTTAATGTGCGTGTGTACAGATTTGTGTGTGTGTGTGTGTGTGTTTCTCTCTGATCACTGACTGCATTATATTTGACACCTCGTGAGATTATGTGGAAGAACAGACAGAAATATACAAAGGCAATTGAGAAAATTAATGAATACTAATGAATATGCAGATTGGGTTGAATCCTCTAAATACACCAGCTGGTTCTATTTGATTCAAGTCCATATTTAGAAAGAGATTTGGGACCAAGAAAAAAAAGTACAGTCAGTCAGTTAATGAGGGTTTTATTTAATCTCTTTAATCCTCTCTCACCATATCCCTCCTCCCTCCTCTCTCCTCTCTCACCATATCCCTCCTCCCTCCTCTCTCTTCTCTCACCATATCCCTCCTCCCTCCTCTCTCTTCTCTCACCATATCCCTCCTCCCTCCTCTCTCTTCTCTCACCATATCCCTCCTCCCTCCTCTCTCTTCTCTCACCATATCACTCCTCTCTCCTCTCCAACCCTCACACCACACCAGTTGGAACACAAAACGTTTTTCTTTAGAAAGCATGAAATATGGAATCACTTAATCCCTGGGTGGATGAGGACAAAATCCCCCAGTGTGTGTGTGTGTGTGTGTGTGTGTGTGTGTGTGTGTGTGTGTGTGTGTGTGTGTGTGTGTGTGTGTGTGTGTGTGTGTGTGTGTGTGATTCTCTCTATGTTCATTTAGCTAGGGCAAGATGGTGAGGGGAGACACACACACACAGCTAATCATGGCTACCCGGACTATTTGCATTGCCCCCCCCCACCCCACCCCAACCCCCTCATTACGCTGTTGTTACTCTGTTTATTATTCATGCATAGTCACTTTAACTCTACCCACATGTGCACATTACTTCAATTACCTCGACTAACCGGTCCCCCCGCGCATTGACTCTGTACCAGTGCCTCCTATATATAGCCTCCCTACTGTTATTACACATTGACTCTGTACCGGTACCTCCTATATATAGCCTCCCTACTGTTATTACACATTGACTCTGTACCAGTACCTCCTATATATAGCCTCCCTACTGTTATTACACATTGACTCTGTACCAGTACCTCCTATATATAGCCTCCCTACTGTTATTACACATTAACTCTGTACCGGTACCTCCTATATATAGCCTCCCTACTGTTATTACACATTGACTCTGTACCAGTACCTCCTATATATAGCCTCCCTACTGTTATTACACATTGACTCTGTACCGGTACCTCCTATATATAGCCTCCCTACTGTTATTACACATTGACTCTGTACCAGTACCTCCTATATATAGCCTCCCTAATGTTATTTTATTTTAGTTATTTGCTATTTTATTTTTATTTTTTACTCATCTATTTTTTACTTAACACTTCTTTCGTTTTTTGTTCTTTTCTTAAAAACTACATTGTTAGTTAAGGGCTCGTAAGTAAGTATTTCACTGTAATGTCTACACCTGTTGTATTCGGTGCATGTGGCAAATAACATTTGATTTGATTTGATTTGAAGAGGCACGGGGCCATAGACATGAAAGAGGAAGCAACACTAGAGACTTCTGCTATGGACATAAAGAGTTAACATAAAGTCATCAGTAGGTTCATATCTGATAGAGTCGGTAAGTTACTTGACTGGAGTCAAGTAGCTGGATGAGTCGGTTGGTTCTTACAAGCTACTTGACTCCAGTTAAATGGGTGGAATCAGAACCAACCGACTCATCTATCTACTTGACTCCAGTTAAATGGGTGGAGTCAGAACCAACCGACTCATCTAGCTACTTGACTCCAGTTAAATGGGTGGAGTCAGAACCAACCGACTCATCTAGCTACTTGACTCCAGTTAAATGGGTGGAGTCAGAACCAACCGACTCATCTAGCTACTTGACTCTCCTCTCTCACCATATCCCTCCTCCCTCCTCTCTCCTCTCTCACCATATCCCTCCTCCCTTCTCTCTCTTCTCTCACCATATCCCTCCTCCCTTCTCTCTCTTCTCTCACCATATCCCTCCTCCCTCCTCTCTCTTCTCTCACCATATCCCTCCTCCCTTCCCTCTCTCCTCTCTCACCATATCCCTCCTCCCTTCCCTCTCTCCTCTCTCACCATATCCCTCCTCCCTCCTCTCTCCTCTCTCACCATATCCCTCCTCCCTTCTCTCTCTTCTCTCACCATATCCCTCCTCCCTTCTCTCTCTTCTCTCACCATATCCCTCCTCCCTCCTCTCTCTTCTCTCACCATATCCCTCCTCCCTTCCCTCTCTCCTCTCTCACCATATCCCTCCTCCCTCCTCTCTCTTCTCTCACCATATCACTCCTCTCTCCTCTCTAACCCTCACACCACACCAGTTGGAACACAAAACGTTTTTCTTTAGAAAGCATGAAATATGGAATCACTTAATCCCTGGGTGGATGAGGACAAAATCCCCCAGTGTGTGTGTGTGTGTGTGTGTGTGTGTGTGTGTGTGTGTGTGATTCTCTCTATGTTCATTTAGCTAGGGCAAGATGGTGAGGGGAGACACACACACACAGCTAATCATGGCTACCCGGACTATTTGCATTGCCCCCCCCACCCCACCCCAACCCCCTCATTACGCTGTTGTTACTCTGTTTATTATTCATGCATAGTCACTTTAACTCTACCCACATGTGCACATTACCTCAATTACCTCGACTAACCGGTCCCCCCGCGCATTGACTCTGTACCAGTACCTCCTATATATAGCCTCCCTACTGTTATTACACATTGACTATGTACCGGTACCTCCTATATATAGCCTCCCTACTGTTATTTTATTTTAGTTATTTGCTATTTATTTTTTATTTTTTACTTAACACTTCTTTAGTTTTTTGTTCTTTTCTTAAAAACTGCATTGTTGGTTAAGGGCTCGTAAGTAAGTATTTCACTGTAATGTCTACACCTGTTGTATTCGGCGCATGTGGCAAATAACATTTGATTTGATTTGAAGAGGCACGGGGCCATAGACACGAATGAGGAAGCAACACTAGAGACTTCTGATATGGACATAAAGAGTTAACATAAAGTCATCAGTAGGTTCATATCTGATAGAGTCGGTAAGTTACTTGACTGGAGTCAAGTAGCTGGATGAGTCGGTTGGTTCTTACAAGCTACTTGACTACAGTTAAATGGGTGGAATCAGAACCAACCGACTCATCTAGCTACTTGACTCCAGTTAAATGGGTGGAGTCAGAACCAACCGACTCATCTAGCTACCTGACTCCAGTTAAATGGGTGGAGTCAGAACCAACCGACTCATCTAGCTACTTGACTCCAGTTAAATGGGTGGAGTCAGAACCAACCAACTCATCTAGCTACTTGACTCTCTTCTCTCACCATATCCCCCTCCCTCCTCTCTCTTCTCTCACCATATCCCTCCTCCCTCCTCTCTCTTCTCTCACCATATCCCTCCTCCCTCCTTTCTCTTCTCTCACCATATCCCTCCTCCCTTCTCTCTCTTCTCTCACCATATCCCTCCTCCCTCCTCTCTCTTCTCTCACCATATCCCTCCTCTCTCTTCTCTCACCATCTCCCTCCTCCCTTCTCTCTCTTCTCTCACCATATCCCTCCTCTCTCTTCTCTCACCATCTCCCTCCTCCCTCCTCTCTCTTCTCTCACCATATCCCTCCTCCCTCCTTTCTCTTCTCTCACCATATCCCTCCTCCCTTCTCTCTCTTCTCTCACCATATCCCTCCTCCCTCCTCTCTCTTCTCTCACCATATCCCTCCTCTCTCTTCTCTCACCATCTCCCTCCTCCCTTCTCTCTCTTCTCTCACCATATCCCCCCTCTCTCTTCTCTCACCATATCCCTCCTCCCTCCTCTCTCTTCTCTCACCATATCCCTCCTCCCTCCTCTCTCTTCTCTCACCATATCCCTCCTCCCTCCTTTCTCTTCTCTCACCATATCCCTCCTCCCTTCTCTCTCTTCTCTCACCATATCCCTCCTCCCTCCTCTCTCTCTTCTCTCACCATATCCCTCCTCTCTCTTCTCTCACCATCTCCCTCCTCCCTTCTCTCTCTTCTCTCACCATATCCCCCCTCTCTCTTCTCTCACCATATCCCTCCTCCCTCCTCTCTCTTCTCTCACCATATCCCTCCTCTCTCTTCTCTCACCATCTCCCTCCTCCCTTCTCTCTCTTCTCTCACCACCGCCCTCCTCCCTCCTCTCTCTTCTCTCACCATATCCCTCCTCCCTCCTCTCTCTTCTCTCACCATATCCCTCCTCCCTTCTCTCTCTTCTCTCACCATATCCCTCCTCCCTCCTCTCTCTTCTCTCACCATATCCCTCCTCCCTCCTCTCTCTTCTCTCACCATATCCCCCTCCCTCCTCTCTTTTCTCTCACCATATCCCTCCTCCCTTCCCTCTCTCTTCTCTCACCATATCCCTCCTCCCTTCTCTCTCTTCTCTCACCATATCCCTCCTCCCTGCTCTCTCTTCTCTCACCATATCCCTCCTCCCTTCTCTCTCTTCTCTCACCACCGCCCTCCTCCCTTCTCTCTCTTCTCTCACCATATCCCTCCCTCCTCCTTCCTTCTCTTCTCTCACCATATCCCTCCTCCCTCCTCTCTCTTCTCTCACCATATCCCTCCTCCTTCCTCTCTCTTCTCTCACCATATCCCTCCACCCTCCTCTCTCTTCTCTCACCATATCCCTCCTCCCTCCTCTCTCTTCTCTCACCATATCCCTCCTCCCTTCTCTCTCTTCTCTCACCATATCCCTCCTCCCTCCTTCTCTTCTCTCACCATCTCCTCCTCCCTTCTATCTCTTCTCTCACCATACCCCTCCTCCCTCCTCTCTCTTCTCTCACCATCTCCCTCCTCCCTTCTCTCTCTTCTCTCACCACCGCTCTCCTCCCTTCTCTCTCTTCTCTCTACTCTCTCTACTCCCCCTCTTCTCCCTCTTCTCTCTACTCCCCCTCTTCTCTCTACCCCCCTCTTCTCTCTCTTCTCTCTACTCCCCCTCTTCTCTCTACTCCCCCTCTTGTCTCTACTGTTAGTTAGAACAACAGATTGTCATCACTATAGACACTAGGAGATCAGGTATGTTAGTCAACACTAGGAGATCAGGTATGTTAGTCATCACTAGGAGATCAGGTATGTTAGTCAACACTAGGAGATCAGGTATGTTAGTCAACACTAGGATATCAGGTATGTTAGTCAACACTAGGAGCTCATGTATGTTAGTCAACACCATGAGATCATGTTGTTACTCAACACTAGGATATCAGGTATGTTAGTCAACACTAGGAGATCAGGTATGTTAGTCAACACTAGGATATCAGTTATGTTAGTCAACACTAGGAGATAATGTATGTTAGTCAACACTAGGAGATCAGGTATGTTAGTCAACACTTGGAGATCATGTATGTTAGTCAACACTAAGAGATCAGGTATGTTAGTCAACACTAGGAGATCAGGTATGTTAGTCAACACTAGGAGCTCATGTATGTTAGTCAACACCATGAGATCATGTTGTTACTCAACACTAGGATATCAGGTATGTTAGTCAACACTAGGAGATCAGGTATGTTAGTCAACACTAGGAGATCAGGTATGTTAGTCAAAACTAGGAGAGAAGGTATGTTAGTCAACACTAAGAGATCAGGTATGTTAGTCAACACTAGGAGATAATGTATGTTAGTCAACACTAGGAGATCAGGTATGTTAGTCAACACTTGGAGATCATGTATGTTAGTCAACACTAAGAGATCAGGTATGTTAGTCAACACTAGGAGATCAGGTATGTTAGTCAACACTAAGAGATCAGGTATGTTAGTCAACACTAAGAGATCATGTATGTTAGTCAACCCTAGGAGATCAGGTATGTTAGTCAACACTATGAGATCAGGTATGTTAGTCAACACTATGAGATCAGGTATGTTAGTCAACACTAGGAGATCAGGTATGTTAGTCAACACTAATATATCAGGTATGTTAGTCAACACTAGGAGATCAGGTATGTTAGTCAACACTAGGAGATCAGGTATGTTAGTCAACACCTATGTTCATTTTGAGCTTTTCGATTGTTTCTATTTTTAACCATGAGAATGTCTCTGTCTCTTTCCTTGTTGTCGTTACAAGGCCAACTACAAGCCATTGTATATGTAAGGACAGCACAAACCCACAGCACCCTCTCTGAGAAACTAGTGATTGTGTTTTGATAGCAGTTTTGTTGAGTTCTGACTGTATTTTCATTTTCAGCCATTGTATTGTTCCCATTGAGTACTTTAGGTCATCTTTAAATTGTTGTCGTATAACTAAGAACTGGGCTTAATGAATTTGTTATTTCTTGGTAGCGCTGAGTGTTTTTGAAATTACAGGCTGAAATTGTCTGCAAGTGTGTTGTTTTTGGAAAGCTGTTATCAGTCTCTCTACATGTCCTATTCTGGTCTATCGAGACTGGGTCTGGACTGAACTGAACTGAACTCTCTCTCTCGCTCTCTCTCTCTCTCCCTCTCTCTCACTATCCCATTTTCTAGTTCTCTCTCTCCCATTCTCTAGTTCTCTCTCAATTCAGTTTTCAATTTCAATTCAATTTATGGGCTTAAAAATAAATTTAAAAAATAACGGAAAAGTGGTGCGTACATATGTATTCACCCTCTTTGCTATGAAGCCGCTAAATAAGATCTGGTGCAACCAATTACCTTCATAAGTCACATAATTAGTTAAATAAAGTCCACCTGTGTGCAATCTAAGTGTCACATCATCTGTCACATGATCTCAGTATGTGAGATATGTTCTGAAAGGCCCAGAGTCTGCAACACCACTAAGCAAGGGGCACCACCAAGCAAGCGGCACCATGAAGACCAAGGAGCTCTCCAAACATGTCAGGGACAAAGTTGTGGAGAAGTATAGATCAGGGTTGGGTTATAAAGAAATATCAGAAACTTTGAACATCCCACAGAGCACCATTAAATCCATTATTAAAAAATTTAAGGAATATGGCACCACAACAAACCTACCAAGAGAGGGCCGCCCACCAATACTCACGGACCAGGCTAGGAGGGCATTAATCAGAGAGGCAACAAAGAGACCAAAGATAACCCTGAAGGAGCTGCAAAGCTCCACAGTGGAGATTGGAGTATCTGTCCATAGGACCACTTTAAGCCGTACACTCCATAGAGATGGGCTTTATGGAAGAGTGGCCAGAAAAAAGCCATTGCTTAAAGAAAAAAATGTGGGAGACTCCCCAAACATATGGAAGAAGGTACTCTGGTCAGATGAGACTAAAATTGAGCTTTTTGGCCATCAAGGAAAACGCTGGCGCAAACCCAACACCTCTCATCACCCCGAGAACACCATCCCCACAGTGAAGCATGGTGGTGGCAGCATCATGCTGTGGGGATGTTTTTCATCGGCAGGGACTGGGAAACTGGTCAGAATTGAAGGAATGATTGATGGCGCTAAATACAGGGAAATTCTTGAGGAAAACCTGTTTCAGTCTTCCAGAGATTTGAGACTGGGACGGAGGTTCACCTTCCAGCAGGACAATGACCCTAAACATACTGCTAAAGCAACACTCAAGTGGTTTAAGGGGAAACATTTAAATGTCTTGGAATGTCCTAGTCAAAGCCCAGACCTCAATCCAATTGAGAATCTGTGGTATGACTTAAAGATTGCTGTACACCAGCGGAACCCATCCAACTTGAATGAGCTGGAGCAGTTTTGCCTTGAAGAATGGGCACAAATCCCAGTGGCTGGATGTGCCAAGCATATCGAGACATACCCCAAGAGACTAGCTGTAATTGCTGCAAAATGTACGACCAAAATATAATATGGTCATACATTTGGCAGGAGGTTAGGAAGTGCAGCTCAGTTTCCACCTCAATTTGTGGGCAGTGTGCACATAGCCTGTCTTCTCTTGAGAGCCTGGT
>NC_059199.1:60268926-60303926 GCF_020615455.1 Coregonus clupeaformis | reverse complement strand
AGCATAGTAATACAAGCGCACGCACGCATGCACACACAAACACACACACACACACACACACACACACACACACACACACACACACACACACACACACACACACACACACACACACACACACACACACACACACACACACACACACACACACACACACACACACACACACACACACATACACACACACACACACACACACACACACACACACACACACACACACACACACACACACACACACACACACACACACACACACACACACACACACACACACACACACACACACACACACACAAACACACACACACACACATTTTCTCTCCTATTATGAACTGTCCTTTCCACTGTACCTCTTCACAATGGTGGAACCACAATAACACAAAATACCTACCGCCTGTTGCCTTTAAACTAAAGATTGCAAGCTGTCAGTTATCCTGAGCTATTGAGTCCCTGCCCAAATGCCAATCCAACCTGGGTCTCTAACCAGGGATCAAGGAACACATCTGGGGTTATTGAGACATTGTCTAAGACCTTCGTGAGATAATATATATCCCATGGAAATAATATGAGCTAGATAGACAGATAGAGAGATAGAAAAGGGAGATAGAGAGAGAGGAATATTGGAATTCCTGTGTGTGTATGTGTGTGTGTGTGTGTGTGTGTGTGTGTGTGTGTGTGTGTGTGTGTGTGTGTGTGTAGAGGGACAGAGAGAGAGAGAGAGAGAGAGAGAGAGAGAGAGAGAGAGAGAGAGAGAGAGAGAGAGAGAGAAGTCAAATGTCTACTGTTTGCTGATGATCTGGTGCTTCTGTCAACAACCAAGGAGGGCCGACAGCAGCACCTAGATCTTCTGCGCAGATTCTGTCAGACCTGGGCCTTGACAGTAAATCTCTCAGGAAGACAAAAATAATGGTGTCCAAAAAAAGGTGCAGTTGCCAGGACCACAAATGCAAATTCTATCTAGACACCGTTGCCCTAGACAACACAAAAAACTATACATACCTCGGCCTAAACATCAGCGCCACAGGTAACTTCCACAAAGCTGTGAACGATCTGAGAGACAAGGCAAGAAGGGCCTTCTATGCCATCAAAAGGAACGTAAAATTTGACATACCAATTAGGATCTGGCTTAAAATACTTGAATCAGTTAAAGAACCCATTGCCCTTTATGGTTGTGAGGTCTGGGGTCCGCTCACCAACCAAGAATTCACAAAATGGGACAAACACCAAATTGAGACTCTGCATGCAGAATTCTGCAAAAATATCAATAGTGTACAACGTAAAACACCAAATAATGCATGCAGAGCAGAATTAGGCCGATACCCGCTGATGATCAAAATCCAGAAAAGAGCCATTAAAATCTACAACCACCTAAAAGGAAGCGATTCCCAAACCTTCCATAACAAAGCCATCACCTACAGAGAGATTGTCACAACTTCGGCCGAGGCTGACTCCCCTCCTTGTTCGGGCAGGCTTTGGCATTCGTCGTCACCGGCTTACTAACCACTGCCGCCCCAATCATCATCACAATTGTCTTGTCAATCACACACACACCTGGTTCCTATCCCCTAATTAGTCCGTGTATAAGTGTTCCCTCTGCCCCCTTGTCCTTGTGGGTGATTGTTATTTGTGAGAGTAGTGTAGCTCGGTGGAGCTACTCGTACATATTGTTGCCAGGGTAGATCTTCCCCTGTGCCTATGTGTTATTGGATATCCATTACAGCGTATTTGCCAGGGATGATAGTTTCCCCTGTACCTGTTTCGTTGATCGCTATTTGAGCGCATTTGTGTGTCAACGAAGGAATAAACTCTGTATTCGGTGATTACCCTCCTGCGCCTGACTCCTTTCCATCACACTCATCACAGAGATGAACCTGGAGAAGAGTCCCCTCAGCAAGCTGGTCCTGGGGCTCTGTTCACAAACACAAACAGACCCCACAGAGCCCCAGGACAGCAACACAATTAGACCCAACCAAATCATGAGAAAACAAAAATATAATTACTTGACACATTGGAAAGAATTAACAAAAAAACAGAGCAAACAAGAATTCTATTTGGCCCTAAACAGAGAGTACTGACCCAAAATTAAGGAAATCTTTGACTATGTACACTCAGTGAGCATAGCCTTGCTATTGAGTAAGGTCGCCATAGGCAGACCTGGCTCTCAAGAGAAGACAGGCTATGTGCACACTGCCCACAAAATGAGGTGGAAACTGAGCTGCAAATCCTAACCTCCTGCCAAATGTATGACCACATTAGAGACATATTTCCCTCAGATTACACAGACCCACAAAGAATTCGAAAACAAACCCAATTTTGATAAACTCCCTTATCTACTGGGTGAAATACCACAGTGTGCCACCACATCAGCAAGATTTGTGACCTGTTGCCACAAGAAAAGGGCAACCAGTGAAGAACAAACACCATTGTAAATACAACACAGATTTTGTATTTATTTTTTCCCTTTTGCACATCATTACGACACTGTATAGAGATATTTATCAAAGAATGAATGTTCAGAGTTTTCTCTTTGGGTTGTTTATCATGATCCACTCTGTGTCAAGCTAAATGTACACACAGGCTGCAGTGTGTGTGTGTGTCCATGTGTGTTTTTGTGTGTGTTAAGCTGTTAAACAGGTTGTTTACTCTAGGGCTGCAACAAGGGGCATCACATTGATGAGTGTCTGATTTAAACAGATCAGTCAGGCTTTAGAGAGAGAGAGAGGGACGGAGGAACGAGAGAGAGGGAGGGAGAGTGAGAGAAAGAGAGGGACAGCAAGAGAGAGAGGGAGGGAGGGAGAGCTAGAGAGATAGAGAGAGGGAGGGAGGGAGAGCTAGAGAGATAGAGAGAGGGAGGGAGGGAGAGCTAGAGAGATAGAGAGAGGGAGGGAGGGAGAGCTAGAGAGATAGAGAGAGGGAGGGAGGGAGAGCTAGAGAGATAGAGAGAGAGAGGGAGGGAGAGCTAGAGAGATAGAGAGAGGGAGGGAGGGAGAGCAAAAGAGAGGGAGAAACAGAGAGAGAGGAGAGCGAGAGAGAAAGATGAGATACTGTCACTAAATCTTCAGTAAATAGTCACCAAAGCATCAGTAAATAGTCACTAAAGCATCAGTAAATAGTCACTAAAGCATCAGTAAACAGTCACTAAAGCATCGGTATATAGTCACTAAAGCATCAATAAACAGTCACTAAAGCATCAGTAAACAGTCACTAAAGCATCAGTAAATATTCACTAAAGCGTCAGTAAATAGTCACTAAAGCATCAGTAAACAGTCACTAAAGCATCAGTAAACAGTCACTAAAGCATCAGTAAACAGTCACTAAAGCATCAGTAAACAGTCACTAAAGCGTCAGTAAATAGTCACTAAAGCATCAGTAAACAGTCACTAAAGCATCAGTAAACAGTCACTAAAGCATCAGTAAATATTCACTAAAGCATCAGTAAACAGTCACTAAAGCATCAGTAAATATTCACTAAAGCATCAGTAAACAGTCACTAAAGCATCAGTAAACAGTCACTAAAGCGTCAGTAAATATTCACTAAAGCATCAGTAAACAGTCACTAAAGCATCAGTAAACAGTCACTAAAGCATCAGTAAACAGTCACTAAAGCGTCAGTAAATAGTTGCTTTAGTTAAATCCCACTTGACCTATTTACTTATGGGCCTGCCTACTACGGAGGACCAAATCTGCTGTAATTAGAATTAAATGAATAAATAAATAAATGCACACATAAATAAATAAATAAATGGATGAATGTACAGTGAGGGAAAAAAGTATTTGATCCCCTGCTGATTTTGTACGTTTGCCCACTGACAAAGAAATGATCAGTCTATAATTTTAATGGTAGGTTTATTTGAACAGTGAGAGACAGAATAACAACAAAAAAATCCAGAAAAACGCATGTAAAAATTTTTATAAATTGATTTGCATTTTAATGAGGGAAATAAGCATTTGACCCCCTCTCAATCAGAAAGATTTCTGGCTCCCAGGTGTCTTTTATACAGTTAACGAGCTGAGATTAGGAGCACACTCTTAAAGGGAGTGCTCCTAATCTCCGTTTGTTACCTGTATAAAAGACACCTGTCCACAGAAGCAATCAATCAATCAGATTCCAAACTCTCCACCATGGCCAAGACCAAAGAGCTCTCCAAGGATGTCAGGGACAAGATTGTAGACCTACACAAGGCTGGAATAGGCTTCAATACCATCGCCAAGCAGCTTGGTGAGAAGGTGACAACAGTTGGTGCGATTATTCGCAAATGGAAGAAACACAAAAGAACTGTCAATCTCCCTCGGCCTGGGGCTCCATGCAAGATCTCACCTCGTGGTGTTGCAATGATCATGAGAACGGTGAGGAATCAGCCCAGAACTACACGGGAGGATCTTGTCAATGATCTCAAGGCAGCTGGGACCATAGTCACCAAGAAAACAATTGGTAACACACTACGCCGTGAAGGACTGAAATCCTGCAGCGCCCTCAAGGTCCCCCTGCTCAAGAAAGCACATATACAGGCCCGTCTGTAGTTTGCCAATGAACATCTGAATGATTCAGAGGAGAACTGGGTGAAAGTGTTGTGGTCAGATGAGACCAAAATCGAGCTCTTTGCCATCTGTCACGAACAGAAGAGGACCCAAGAGCGCAAGTTCAAATTCAGAGCTCTTTATTCAAGGTTACAGGCGGGAAGAGGAGTCCCAGGGGTGTCAGGGGTCTTTCAGGGTCCTCCTGTGGGTACCTGTGCTCCGGGGGTCACCAAATGTCCGGGGGTGTCCAGTCCAAGTGCTTAGTGTGTGTGTTCCCCAGTGATGGAGCGGCGTATCGGGCTGAGGGTGGTGAAACGTCTGGGCACGCTCATCTGGTGGTCGGAGACCTGGGGGAACACACACACACAACAGCAATATGAATGGCAGGCAGAAGTACAGATCAGGGCTGGGCAAATATCGTGGTGAGAGACAGAAGGCAGAAACTGAAGTTACCGGAGGGGCTGAAGATCGGAGAGTAGTCGAGGTCCAGAAGGCAGGTTGGGATAGGCGGGGCAGTAGAACAAGGAGGCAGTCAAGAAAGGATCGGTATCACAAACAGGAGTCAGAGCGCAGACAGGCAGGTTACTGGTCCGGGTTTGAAGACGATCTGACAGGGCTTGGCTGAAAACCAGGGCTTGATATACTGGGAGAGGTAGTGGGGAAATGCAGTTCAGCTGGCAGAGTAATTAGAACAGAGTGAGGCAAGGTGAGGATGGTGAGTGGGAAATGCAGTGCAGCTGGCCAGGTAACAAGAGCAGAGCAGGGCAGGTGGAGCTAGTTAGGCTGAGTAGAGAGAGGGAGGTGAGCAGAGTGGAAGATAATTGAATGCAATTAATGTTGCTACCAGGGAGAGAGAGTGCTCATGACAGGACCCCCCTCCAAGGGGACGGCCCCAGAAGTCCCAAGAACAACATCATGCCGGGAGGGTGGAGGGGAGCAGGCGGCGGGTCAGAACTCCTCCGAGCGGTCCGAGTGAATCTCCTCATCCTCAGAAGGAGCTGGAGGGTCACGGTCGGGAGACAGGACAGGCACTGAGACAGGAGCAGGGCGGGCCGGACGGCTAGGAACCCCTCTTGGACGGCCCCTACGGATTGCAGGCTGATCAGGATGTAGTCGGTGGAAGTCAGTGATAAGGGTCCGGTCCACTATCCTCCTGGCCGGGATCCAGGTCCTCTCCTCTGGACCATATCCCTCCCAATCAACGAGGTACTGGAGACCCCTACCCCTTCGCCTAGAGCGGAGCAGCCGCCGGACGGTGAAGACAGGACCGCCATCTACGAGGCGCGGAGGAGGTGGCGCCGGAGCTGCAGGGACCAGGGGACTTTCATGGACCGGCTTGACCTTGGAGACGTGGAAGGTGGGGTGGACCCGCATGGAAGCGGGCAACTGAAGTCGGACCGCCGTTGGACTGATGACTTTCTGCACAGGAAAAGGACCAATGAAGCGAGGGGCCAGCTTTCGTGATACAACCCGCAGCGGCAGATCCCGGGCAGACAGCCAGACCTTCTGACCAACCCGGTAAGTAGGTGCTGGGGTCCTCCGTCGGTTGGCACCGACGGCGTAGCTGGTTCCAGACTTCAGGAGCACAGTGCGAGCCTGGGCCCAAGTGCGGCGGCAGCGGCGGGCATACGCAAGAGCAGACGGACAGGTGGCATCCGCCTCCTGGCTGGCAAACAGTGGAGGTTGATACCCGTAGACACACTGAAAGGGGGGGAGAGCCCGGTGGAGGAACTGGTGAGTGAATTATGGGCATATTCCACCCAGAGCAGGTGTTGAGCCCAGGCCCGGGGATTTTGGGAAGCCACACACCTCAGTGCCTTCTCCAGCTCCTGGTTCATGCGTTCAGTCTGGCCGTTTGACTGCGGGTGGAATCCAGACGATAGGCTGGCGGTGGCCCCAAGGAGATGACAGAACTCCTTCCAAAAGGTTGCTGAGAATTGCGGGCCCCGGTCTGACACTATATCCTGGGGTAGGCCATGGATACGAAACACATGTTCCAGGACCACCTGGGAGGTCTCTTTAGCAGAGGGTAGTTTGGGAAGGGGCACGAAGTGGGTCATCTTACTAAAGCGGTCAACAATGGTAAGGATGACTGTGTGTCCGTCAGAGGGCGGAAGGCCCGTAACAAAGTCCAGTGAAACGTGGGACCAGGGCCTCTTGGGTATGAGTAGGGGTTGCAGCAACCCAGCAGGAGGCTGGTTGGGAGTCTTGTTTCGGTTACAAGTGGGACAAGCTCGGATGAATTCTCGGACATCCCGTCTCATCCCCCGCCACCAGAACCGCTGGCGGACCAGATGAAGGGTGCGAGTGATGCCGGGATGACAGGCCAGACGGGATTCGTGCCCCCACTGAATCACAGGTGACCTGAGATTTGCTGGAACAAACAGACGGTTGGGGGCGCTGGTGCTTGGACCTGGCTGGTCCCGAAGAGCCTCCATGACCTGCTTCTCGATCTCCCAGGTGAGGGCCGCTACGACCAAGTGGCTGGGAAGAATGGGAGCTGTCATGGCGGTGGTCTCGTCCTTCTGAAACATCCGGGGAAAGAGCATCAGGTTTGATGTTGCGAGATCCCGGGCGGTAGGAGAGCGTGAAATTGAAGCGCGTAAAGAACAGAGACCACCGCTGTTGACGGGAGTTCAGCCTCCTGGCTGTTTGGATATACTCCAGGTTCTTGTGGTCTGTCCACACTACGAATGGTTCCTTTGACCCCTCTAACCAGTGCCGCCATTCTTCAAGGGCGAGCTTGACAGCCAACAGCTCGCGGTTCCCAATGTCGTAGTTGCATTCGGCAGGGGTTAGCCGACGGGAGTAGAAGGCACAGGGGTGCATCTTGCCATCCTCAGCTGCTCTTTGAGAAAGCACTGCACCCACTCCCACGTCCGAAGCATCTACCTCCACCACAAACTGCCTTGCTGCATCTGGCATCTGGAGGATGGGAGCAGAAGTGAAACATGTCTTGAGGATATTGAAGGCCTTATCAGCAGCTGATGTCCATTGGTACGGTTGTTTAGTGCTGGTTAGCGCCGTGAGGGGTGCAGCCACTGTGCTATAGTTTCTGATGAATCTCCTATAAAAGTTGGCAAAGCCCAGGAACTGTTGCAACTTCTTCCGAGACTCAGGAACTGGCCAGGAAGTGACAGCCGACACCTTCGTGAGATCCATCTGAATGCTGCCCTCGGTCACCACATACCCCAGGAATGAAACGGTCTTGGCATGGAACTCGCACTTCTCTGCCTTCACGAAAAGAGAGTTCTCCAGCAGGCGGCGCAGGACCAACCGGACGTGGTGCGTGTGTTCTGACAGAGTCTTTGAGAATATTAAAATATCGTCAAGGTACACAAATACGAACGTATTTAGCATGTCCCTGAGGATATCATTCACTAGGGCTTGAAAAACTGCTGGGGCATTGGTGAGGCCGAAGGGCATGACGAGATATTCATAGTGGCCGGTTGGTGTGTTGAACGCTGTCTTCCATTCGTCTCCCTCCCTCATCCGCACCAGATGGTAGGCATTGCGAAGGTCCAGCTTAGTGAATACAGTGGCTCCCTGCAGCAGTTCGAAGGCAGACGAAAGTAAGGGCAGTGGGTAGCGATTCTTAACCGTGATGTCGTTCAGACCCCGGTAATCTATGCATGGACGAAGAGAACCGTCCTTCTTGCCGACAAAGAAGAATCCCGCTCCTGCGGGGGAAGACGACGGTCTAATTATCCCGGAGGCAAGAGAGTCATTAATGTAGTCCTCCATGGCCTTTCTTTCCGGGGCTGACAGTGAATACAGACGACCCTTGGGAGGTGCTGTGCCAGGCAGGAGATCAATCGCGCAGTCATAGGGTCTGTGTGGGGGTAGAGATGTCGCCTTGGATTTGTTGAACACCTCTTTCAGGCTGTGGTAACAGGCCGGAACATTGGATATGTCGGAGGTAGCGCTAGATCCTTCCCGGTGAACGGGCAGGGTGGCCCCCTTAAACAGGTCTGGTGACAACTCCTTCCCCACTCACGGACTGTTCCTGTCTCCCAGTCGATGTGGGGGTTGTGCTGACGGAGCCACGGGTATCCAAGAATGAGTGGTTGGCCAGGTGAGTGTAGGAGGTGAAACTGGATGGACTCCTGGTGGTTTCCTGACAGCAGGATTGTCACAGGGGCGGAGATATGAGTGACAGTGCCAAGATGATGCCCATCCAGGGCTCGTGCAGGAATGGGTTGTGTCAGTTGATGATGGTTCACGCCCAGTTGCTGTGCAAGCTCAGGGTCCATGATGTTTGCTTCGGCTCCGGAATCCACAAGGGCGGCCAATGTATGAGTCTTGTCAGAAAGCTGAAGGCGGAGATGAAGCAGGGTCTTTCGGATGGAGGGAGACTGAAGGCTTGTTGAGCTCACCCGGATCTCCCCTACACCTGGTGAGCTGCGGCTTTTGCCGGACAAGTAGCGACACGGTGATTCTCGCCACCACAGTAGAGGCAAAGGTTGGAGCTTAGACGGCGCCGACGCTCCTCGGGAGTCAGAGAGGCACGGCCAATCTCCATGGGCTCAGGCTGATTGAGTTGGCTATGGGACTTGACAGGCAGGGGCTGGACAGAAGCGGTATCGACCCGAGTACGGATGGCAGGTTGACTGAGACGGCCCTTCTCCCTCCTCCGGGTCTGTATACGGCGGTCAATGCGAACGGCAAGGTCAATGGCGGCATCAAGCGTTGAGGGCGGGTCATGGGAAACAAGCTCGTCCTTGATATAGTCCGCCAGGCTATGGAGGAAGGCTTGCACCAGTGCCTCTGGGTTAAACGAGCTTTGACTGGCCAGGGTACGAAAGTCAATGGAGAAGTCTGCCACTGTCCGATTGCCCTGACGGATGGTGAGCAGAGCTTGTGACGCTTCGGCTGTTGGCGAGCCTAGGTCAAAGACCTTTAACATCTCCTCCTCAAAGGCACTGAAGGAGGCACAGGCTGGGGTTTGCCGGTCGAATTCCGCCGTTCCCCACAACCGAGCTCGACCGGTGAGATGTGTGATGACATACCCCACCTTGGCTCCCTCTGTTGAGAAAGTCCTGGGCTGTAGTGCAAACTGGATTCGGCAGCTGCTCAAGAATGGTCTTACTTGCTTCTGGTTGCCATCAAAACGTTCCGGGTTCCCAATCCTTGGTTCAGGAGCGTGGGGATCTGGTGGCAGCACTGCCGGGCCTGCAGCATTGGGACCTCCAGCGGAGGGATGAAGGAGTATCGGTGGTACAGGAACAAAAGGACCAGGGGGGTGCAGGTGGAGTAGCCGGGCTTGAGAGTAGTTGCAGGGCTTGGGCTAGCTGTTGTTGCTGCAGTTGGAACTGTTGTTGCTGCTGGTTGAATAGCTGGAGAAGGGAAGCGATGTCGCCAGCCATCCGATTTATGTCTCCCTCAGAGCGTTCCAGTCGCTGTAGGGCAGTCCTCTCTGGCTCTTCCTCCATCGTGGTCAGGGAGTGCGCTGGGTCCATCGTGGTCAGATCGTTCTGTCACGAACAGAAGAGGACCCAAGAGCGCAAGTTCAAATTCAGAGCTCTTTATTCAAGGTTACAGGCGGGAAGAGGAGTCCCAGGGGTGTCAGGGGTCTTTCAGGGTCCTCCTGTGGGTACCTGTGCTCCGGGGGTCACCAAATGTCCGGGGGTGTCCAGTCCAAGTGCTTAGTGTGTGTGTTCCCCAGTGATGGAGCGGCGTATCGGGCTGAGGGTGGTGAAACGTCTGGGCACGCTCATCTGGTGGTCGGAGACCTGGGGGAACACACACACACAACAGCAATATGAATGGCAGGCAGAAGTACAGATCAGGGCTGGGCAAATATCGTGGTGAGAGACAGAAGGCAGAAACGAGTTACCGGAGGGGCTGAAGATCGGAGAGTAGTCGAGGTCCAGAAGGCAGGTTGGGATAGACGGGGCAGTAGAACAAGGAGGCAGTCAAGAAAGGATCGGTATCACAAACAGGAGTCAGAGCGCAGACAGGCAGGTTACTGGTCCGGGTTTGAAGACGATCTGACAGGGCTTGGCTGAAAACCAGGGCTTGATATACTGGGAGAGGTAGTGGGGAAATGCAGTTCAGCTGGCAGAGTAATTAGAACAGAGTGAGGCAAGGTGAGGATGGTGAGTGGGAAATGCAGTGCAGCTGGCCAGGTAACAAGAGCAGAGCAGGGCAGGTGGAGCTAGTTAGGCTGAGTAGAGAGAGGGAGGTGAGCAGAGTGGAAGATAATTGAATGCAATTAATGTTGCTACCAGGGAGAGAGAGTGCTCATGACACCATCAACTCAACTCGCCGTGTTTGGAGGAGGAGGAATGCTGCCTATGACCCCAAGAACTCCATCCCCACCGTCAAACATGGAGGTGGAAACATTATGCTTTGGGGGGGGGGTTCTGCTAAGGGGACAGGACAACTTCACCGCATCAAAGGGACGATGGACGGGGCCATGTACCGTCAAATCTTGGGTGAGTACCTCCTTCCCTCAGCCAGGGCATTGAACATGGGTCGTGGATGGGTATTCCAGCATGACAATGACCCAAAACACATGGCCAAGGCAACAAAGGAGTGGCTCAAGAAGAAGCACATTAAGGTCCTGGAGTGGCCTAGCCAGTCTCCAGACCTTAATCCCATAGAAAATCTGTGGAGGGAGCTGAAGGTTCGAGTTGCCCAACGTCAGTCTCGAAACCTTAATGACGTGGAGAAGATCTGCAAAGAGGAGTGGGACAAAATCCCTCCTGAGATGTGTGCAAACCTGGTGGCCAACTACAAGAAACATCTGACCTCTCTGATTGCCAACAAGGGTTTTGCCACCAAGTACTAAGTCATGTTTTGCAGAGGGGTCAAATACTTATTTCCCTCATTAAAATGCAAATCAATTTATAACATTTTTGACATGCATTTTTCTGGATTTTTTTGTTGTTATTCTGTCTCTCACTGTTCAAATAAACCAGTCAGTGGGCAAACGTACAAAATCTGCAGGGGATCAAATACTTTTTTCCCTCACTGTAGCTAAATAATTAGTTTAATAATTAATCCCACTTTCATTTTATTCATTTCTATTATTTCTTCATTTATTTATTTGTGTATTTCTTCCTCCAATATCATGAGGAACTGTAAATCTATGCCATGGCGAGTTTATCGATTGCATTTGCCTGGGCTGCGTTCAGTATGACAGAACAAAGTTTACCTACCACTGCTGAGCAAGGTATTGGGCAACAGCTTCTTCCAGGGCCCATATTCACAAAGCATCTTGGAGTAGGGATCTAGGATAACCTCCCCCTTGTCAATGTAACTATACTCAGTGGCAAAACTTATCCTAAAATCAGTACTACTCTGAGATTCTTTGTAAATATGGGTCCTGGTCTAGCACCATGCTGGCCTGCCACTCCACCTGAAATGCAACAAAAACATGAATAAGAATTAGCTCAGTAACTTAGTTAACTAGCTAATGAAACACTAAGGTAAATGTTCACAAGCCCCATAATCAGCCAAATGATATGAAAACAACACAGCCTATTTGCAGTAAAATTAGGAGGGGCGTTCTTCTTGCAGACTTTCAGTCACATCAATAAACAGGCAGAGGAACAAAGTAGTTTGACAAAAACTGTTCAAATAGTTTGTAACTACAGTGCCTTGCAAAAGTATTCATTCCCCATGGCGTTTTTCCTATTTTGTTGCATTACAACCTGTAATTTAAATGGATTTTTATTTGGATTTCATGTAATGGACATACACAAAATAGTCCAAATTGGTGAAGTGAAATGAAATAAATAACTTGTTTTAAAAAATTCTAAAAAATATATAGCGGAAAAGTAGTGCGTGCATATGTATTCACCCCCTTTGTTATGAAGCCCCTAAATAAGATCTGGTGCAACCAATTACCTTCAGAAGTCACATAATTAGTTAAATAAAGTCCACCTGTGTGCAATCTAAGTGTCACATGATCTGTCACATGATCTCAGTATATATCCACCTGTTCTGAAAGGCCCCAGAGTCTGCAACACCACTAAACAAGGGGCACCACCAAGCAAGCGGCACCATGAAGACCAAGGAGCTCTTCAAACAGGTCAGGGACAAAGTTGTGGAGAAGTACAGATCAGGGTTGGGTTATAAAGAAATATCAGAAACTTTGAACATCCCACAGAGCACCATTAAATCCATTATTAAAAAATGGAAAGACTATGGCACCACAACAAAACTGCCAAGAGAGGGCCGCCCACCAAAACTCACGGACCAGGCAAGGAGGGCATTAATCAGAGAGGCAACAAAAATACCAAAGATAACCCTGAAGGAGTTGCAAAGCTCCACAGCGGAAATTTATATGCAGTTATTTTCTTATTTCTTGTTTGTTTCTGTCACGCCCTGGCCTTGAGAGGCCGGTTGTCTTTAGTTGGTTTGGTCAGGGCGTGAGGATCTATGTTAGTATTTCTATGTTTAGGATCTAGATGTGTATTTCTAGGTTTGGCCGGGTGTGATTCCCAATCAGAGACAGCTGTCGCTCATTGTCTCTGATTGGGGATCATCCTTAAGTAGCCTGGTTGCCTACCTTAGTTGTGGGATCTTGTTCCGTGTATAGGCTTGTATGTGTATAGCCTGAGGACTTCACGTTACGTTGTTTCTTGTTTTGAGTTTAATAAACATGTTTGCATACCACGCTGCACCTTGGTCTGACCCGTCTCTCAATGTTCGTGACAGTTTCACAATGAAAAAATATTTTGCACCTTCAAAGTGGTAGGCATGTTGTGTAAATCAAATGATACAAACCCCCAAAAAAATCCATTTTAATTCCAGTTTGTAAGGCAACAAAATAGGAAAAATGCCAAGGGGGTGAATACTTTCGCAAGCCACTGTAGGTACCTATATAGCTACCAATTATAGAGCTAGTTGTTATTTTCTAGAAACCTAGCTAATCCACTTAACTAGTTAGCTAAGGTGAACTCTGTTGGTGGGGGTAAGATAACGTTAGCTAGCTTTCCCCCAGTAGTTTCAAGATAGCTGGCTAGTTAATGGCATTTGTATCAACATTATAAATCAGATGATCGTTCACCTACACTATACTGTAAATACAAAAATATGTGGACATCCCTTCAAATTAGTGGATTCGGCTATTTCAGCCACACCCATTGTTGACAGGTGCATAAAATTGAACACACAGCCGTGCAATCTCCAAAGACAAACTTTGGCATTAGATTGGCCTTACTGAAGAGCTCAGTGACACCGTCATAGCATGCCACCTTTCCAACAAGTCAGATTGTCAAATTTGATGACAATAATTGGTTAATTTGACAAACAAGGACAAATCAGTTGAAATTGCACTGTGGATGCATTAGACTGCATAATTGCATTAGGGGCATCCTTATATTTCACTCTCCGGCCTTACCTATGGATTGTGGATCAATGAAATGGGGTATCAGCCTATTCACGGACGCCCGCAGAACAAAACTGTGAAGAGTTTACGCACATATTAGCATTGTAGCTCTTATTGCAGGAGTTTAGGGGAAATCATCTCATTATTCAGCCTATTGTGCATATTCAACATTCATATTGCAATATAATAATAATAATAATAATAATAATAATAATAATAATAATAATAATAATAAATAATAATATTATGCCATTTAGCAGACGCTTTTATCCAAAGCGACTTACAGTCATATGTGCATACATTTTTACGTATGGGTGGTCCCGGGGATCGAACCCACTACCCTGGCGTTACAAGCGCCGTGCTCTACCAATTGAGCTACAGAGGACCATGTACAGCCTTACCTATGGATCTTGGGTCCACGATATTTGGTATCAGCCTACTCAGTGACACCAACAGAACACAATTGTGAAGAGCATACACAAATATTACCCTTGTAGTTCCTATTGCAGGACATTGACTGTGGGAAATCACCTACCCAGTCAGTCTATTGTGCTTCTTGGACTTTCATACTGCAAGAACAGAACAGATGCTTCTTAGTCCAGGACGTTTATCATCTTCATTAGTATTCACACTAACACACATATCTTCAGTTTACATAGAATGGACTTGTGGTTCTGAAAGGTAATAACGAATATACAATGTTGTAAGCTATGCAATATCTACACAGGAATTAGTGGCATTTTTACATTTGAGTGATTTAGCAGAACGTTTATATCCAGACCGACTTACAGTTTGTGAGTGCATACATTTTTTTTCTTCTTCTCTATACCGGCCCCCGTGGGAATCGAACCCACAACTCTGGCGTTGCAAGCGCCATGCTCTACCAACTGAGCTACACGGGGCTATACAGGGATAATCACTTAACAGCATAAACATTTACAACAGTATATGTATAAACATCTAGCTGGGGGAGAGAGAACTAATTACTTAGACAAGCGAGATTTATGTCCCTCTCTCTCAGGACTGGTGGAGATCTTATCTGATCTGTGTCTGGTGCCACGGAGTCATAAATCTTACCGCGTGTGCGGGAGCGCCGAGGACAGCCTAAGAAACATCTAGAATCTCTCGCCATGGCTTAACAGTAGCGCGAACTATGAAAAGGCGGTGGTAAAGTGTGCACACAGTCTATAGGAATGAACCATCTCTAAAGAATATCCTGCAAAACACTTACGCATTCAATGCAATACAGGCACTTATAAACGACATCTGAAATATACATAAGCTGCAGCAGTACTATACAATCACCATAACGTCGCATTAACCCCACAACTCACTTCTTGAATGCACACATAATCTTCCTAAAATTAATTGAGTTTAAACTACACTGAGTAGGCGGATGCCCCATTTCATGGACCCAACATCCATAGGTAAAGCTGTACCTTGCAATGCGAATGTTTAATATGCACAATAGGCTGAATAGCGAAGTGATTTCCCACAATTTAAGTCCTACAATGCATACAATGTGCCTCCAATGCAATTCTGGTCTAATACATCCACAGTGCGATTTCAACAGATTAGATTTTTTTGGATCAAACTAACTAATTATTGTCATTTGTTGAATTTATATAACAGCAATCCAAACTTGTTAACATTATCCAGTTCAAATATGGCACGATTCAACTATTTGTATGTATTTGCGGCAGTTTCAATGTGGGACTTTTATTTTGAAGCCGAACTGCAAATTCTACTATTGTGACTAATCGTTACTGTGGCTAGCTTTACATAGGTGGTGCACAAGCAGGCAAAAGCCATCGAGCAACACGCCGTGATGTTGATCAACCAATGGTGTGTTAGATACCACCCACAGACGTTCGATTGGCACCCCCTCATTATCATATTGGAGGAAGAAATACAGAAATGAATAAATGTATACTCAACAAAAATATAAACACAACATGCAACAATTTCAACAATTTTACTGAGTTACAGTTCATATAAGGAAATCAGTCAATTTAAATAATTTAAAGACGGCGGATGTGGAGGTTCTTGGTTGGCATGGTTACACTTGGTCTGCGGTTGTGACCTTTTATTGTCCACAGCACAAGGTGCACCTGGGTAATGATCATGCTGTTTAATCAGCTTCTTGATATGCCACACCTGTCAGGTGGATGGATTATCTTGGCAAAGGAGAAATGCTCACTAACACGGATGTATACAAATTTGTGCTCAAAACTTGGAGAGAAATAAGCTTTTTGTGCGTATGGGATCTTTTATTTCACCTCATGAAACATGGACCAACACTTTACATGTTGCTTTTATATTTTTGTTCAATATGTAAATAAAAAAATGAATAAAAGTTTGAATAATTTGATAATACATACAGTGAGGGAAAAAAGTATTTGATCCCCTGCTGATTTTGTACGTTTGCCCACTGACAAAACATGATCAGTCTACAATTTTAATGGTAGGTTTATTTGAACAGTGAGAGACAGAATAACAACAAAAAAATCCAGAAGAACGCATGTCAAAAATGTTATGAATTGATTTGCATTTTAATTAGGGAAATAAGCATTTGACCCTTCTGCAAAACATGACTTAGTACTTGGTGGCAAAACCCTTGTTGGCAATCACAGAGGTCAGACGTTTCTTGTAGTTGGCCACCAGGTTTGCACACATCTCTGGAGGGATTTTGTCCCACTCCTCTTTGCAGATCTTCTCCAAGTCATTAAGGTTCCGAGGCTGACTTTTGGCAACTCAAACCTTCAGCTCCCTCCACAGATTTTCTATGGGATTAAGGTCTGGAGACTGGCTAGGCCACTCCAGGACCTTAATGTGCTTCTTCTTGAGCCACTCCTTTGTTGCCTTGGCCGTGTGTTTTGGGTCATTGTCATGCTGGAATACCCATCCACGACCCATTTTCAATGCCCTGGTTGAGGGAAGGAGGTTCTCACCCAAGATGTGACGGTACATGGCCCCGTCCATCGTCCCTTTGATGCGGTGAAGTTGTCCTGTCCCCTTAGCAGAAAAACACCCCCAAAGCATAATGTTTCCACCTCCATGTTTGACGGTGGGGATGGTGTTCTTGGGGTCATAGGCAGCATTCCTCCTCCTCCAAACACGGCGAATTGAGTTCATGCCAAAGAGCTCCATTTTGGTCTCATCTGACCACAACACTTTCACCCAGTTCTCCTCTGAATCATTCAGATGTTCATTGGCAAACTTCAGACGGCCCTGTAAATGTGCTTTCTTGAGCAGGGGGACCTTGAAGGCGCTGCAGGATTTCAGTCTTTCACGGCGTAGTGTATTACCAATTGTTTTCTTGGTGACTATGGTCCCAGCTGCCTTGAGATCATTGACAAGATCCTCCCGTGTAGTTCTGGGCTGATTCCTCACCATTCTCATGATCATTGCAACTCCACGAGGTGAGATCTTGCATGGAGCCCCAGGCTGAGGGAGATTGACAGTTATTTTGTGTTTCTTCCATTTGCGAATAATCGCACAAACTGTTGTCACCTACTCACCAAGCTGCTTGGCGATGGTCTTGTAGTCCATTCCAGCCTTGTGTAGGTCTACAATCTTGTCCCTGACATCCTTGGAGAGCTCTTTGGTCTTGGCCATGGTAGAGAGTTTGGAATCTGATTGATTGATTGCTTCTGTGGACAGGTGTCTTTTATACAGGTAACAAACTGAGATTAGGAGCACTCCCTTTAAGAGTGTGCTCCTAATCTCAGCTCGTTACCTGTATAAAAGACACCTGGGAGCCAGAAATCTTTCTGATTGAGAGGGGGTCAAATACTTATTTCCCTCATTAAAATGCAAATCAATTTATCACATTTTTTACATGCGTTTTTCTGGATTTTTTTTATTGTTATTCTGTCTCTCACTGTTCAAGTAAACCTACCATTAAAATTATAGACTGATCATTTCTTTGTCAGTGGGCAAACGTACAAAATCAGCCGGGGATCAAATACTTTTTTCCCTGACTGTAGCAGTTGGATCTAGGAACACAAGCATTTCGCCACAACCGCAATGACATCTGCTAAATATGTGTATGTTGCCAACACAATTTGATTTGATTTTAAATAATTAAATATGTACAGATATGTAGCGAAAATGAATACATTTTTGTCAGTATTCTGGTATTTCCTTGCTCATATATTTAATTATGTATGAATTTATTTATAAATGTATTTATGTATTTATATGTGCATATATTTATTTATTCATTTAATTCTAATTAGGAAAGGAAAGGTGGAGTTACGTCACATGTGCAGTCAACAAAAATATATGGAAATATCAGACGATCCAAAATTACAACCAACTGATTGCAGCATTACCGCAAAAATGGAGGCAAGTGGAAGGGGGAGAAGGTAGGGAACCTTTTTGTCTGCCCTTTATTAAAGACCAATTTTGGCAACCAAAAAATATATTATAAATAAAACAATGAATCAGTTTTACTTGAGGACTAAAATGTTGATAGCAGAGCCATATATGTTGCAAAATAGTTGGGAAGAGATTTTTGAAGTTCAGGAATGGCTGAAAAATCACTACATTTTTCAAAAATTAACCCTAGAAATAGCACTGTTGGGAGTTTGGGAAATCAATAGTCAATCAATCAACAATATAATAATACTTTTAGTAAAAATATTTATCTTTAACTTACAATTTGTAGATACTATGTGATTAGACAGGTTCAGAATTTATGTGAAACATCACACCACAGTTGAAAAAATATGGCACATGGAAATCATAAGATGGCTGTTTACGGAGATAGGTGGGATGGACTGAGAGCAGCTGAGGGGTGGGTTTAAAAGCTCATATTCTATAATAGGTATTACTGAAAACATAATGTATAATGACAAGTACTATCTATCCAAATGCAATGTATATCAATTTAATTTATTATTGCTATGTAACTACTGTAGAAAGAAAAGTGCCATGTATGTAAAATCTGTGTAGAAATACATATAACAACAAAAGAAAAAGCTGTAAAAACAAAGTTTATTTTGATCCTCCGAAGAGGATGTATAGAATCGCTAGGACATCAATAGATAGTCGCTGAGTCATCGGTAAATAGTTATTAAATCATCAGCCAATAGTCATAAAGGCATCGGCAAATAGTCACCGACTATCAGTGAATAGTCACTAGGTCATAAGTTGATAGACACTAGGGCATCGGTAAATAGTTGCTGGGTCATTGGTAAATAGTCATTAAAGCATCAGCCAACAGCCATAAAATCATCGGTGAATAGTCACAGAGCATCAGTAAATAGTCGTCAAATAATCAGCGAATAGTCGTCAAATCATCTGTTAATAGTCACCAGATCAACGGTGAACAGTCACCGAAACAACAGTAAATAGTCACCGAAGCATCGGTGTATAGTCACTGTGTCATCCGTAAATAGTTACCAAAGCATCAGTAAATAGTTGCCAAAGCATTAGTAAATAGTCACCAAAGCATCAGTAAATAGTCACTGGATCTGCGGTGAATAGTCACAGAGGCATCCGTAAATAGTTGTTGAGCATCGGTGGATAGTTTCTAAAGCATCGGTGAATAGTCAACATGTATCGGTGAATAGTCACAAAGTCATGAGTTGATATTTATCAAGTTATTGATTGATAGTCGCTAGGCATAGGTGGATAGTGACTGAGGCTTCAGTAAATAGTCACTAGGTCATCGGTGAATAGTGATTAAAACATAGGTGAATAGTCATTGAGGCATCATTAGATAGCCACTAATGCATAAGTAAATAGTCATTGAGTCAACAGTGAATAGCCATCGAGTCATCGGCGAATAGTCATCAAGTTATCGGTGGATAGTCACTAGGACATCAGTAAATGGTCATTAAGTCATCAGTGAATAGTTATCAAGGCATCAGTTGATAGTCACCAAGGCATCAATAGATAGTCACTAAGGCATCAGTAAATAGTCACTATGCCACCGGCAAATAGTCACAAGTTATCAGTGGATACTCATGAAGGCATCAATAAACAGTCACTGTGTCATCGGTGAATAGTCACAAGTTATCAATGAATAGTCACTAAGGCATCTGTGAATAGCCATGGAGATATCAGTATATAGTCACTGTATCATCGATAGACAGTCACGAAAGCATCAGCAGATAGTCACAAAAGCATCAGCAAATAGTCACAAGGCATCCGCAAATCGTCATCAAGTCATCGTCTGATAGTCGCTATTGCATCGGTAAATAGTCACTACATCATCGGTAAACAGTTGCTATATCATCAGTGAAAAGTCACTATGCCGTCAGTAAATAGTCAGTATAGCGTCGGCAAATAGTCGCTACATCATTAGTAAATAGTCACTTTGGTGTCGGTGAATAGTCGCTGTATAATCAGTGAATAGTAATTAAGCCATCAGTGGATAGTCACTAAAGCATTAGAAAATAGACAATAAGTCATCATTTAATAGTCACTAAGGCTCAGAGGGTTGTCTTTCTGATGGCGTCATGACAGGATCCATTTAGCCCAACCTACTCTATGTACAATAAACTGCTGAGATTGTCTATACATAGTAGTATATTGTATAGAGTATCTTGGGCTGGGCACCGGTGTGTGTTTGACATAAAATATATAAATCAATCATATACTGGTGTCTACAGATTGCTGTGGGGACACAGTAAAGCATAAATCACTCTGACCTCTGACCTCTGTCATCCAACTAGCTATCAATGGGGTCCTTTTTAGAGAGAAATGACTTGTGTTGGCTAAGTGGAGTCATTGAATTCATTTAAATTCAGTTCAGTAAGCTGGTGCTTGTTTATCCCATAAGGACAACTGTGTTATAACAGCCCTACTGCCTCAGACAAACTCCCTGGCCTGTCCTGTCCTCTCTTTTTCCTCTCCTCCATTCTCCCATTGCCCCATTCTCTCCTGTTTTCTTTACCTTACTCCTCACTGCCCTCTCTCCCTCTCTTTCTCTCTCCCTCTCTCTCTCTCTCCATCCATCCATCCATCAATCTCTCCCTCTCTCTCTCTCTCTCTCTCTCTCTCTCTCTCTCTCTCTCTCTCTCTCTCTCTCTCTCCGTCTCTCTGTCTCTCCCTCTCTCTCTCTCTCTCTCTCTCTCTCTCTCTCTCTCTCTCTCTCTCTCTCTCTCTCTCTCTCTCTCTCTCTCCCTCTCTCTCTCTCTATCACTCTCTATTTCTCTCTCCCTTTTCCATCCTCCTTCTCCCTGCCTTCTCTCTCCTCCACTTTTATCTTCCTTTCCTCCTCTGTCTCTCTTTGGCAGCTGTTTGTTTGTGTTTTGTGACTCTTGTTCTCAAGGAAGCACAGACATAATGCTGGCATGTCTTCCCCTTCTACCCTCCTCCCCCTCCTCCCCCCTCCTCCCCCTTCGTCTTTCCCCTGTCACAGCTGTTTCCTACACTGTCTCCCCCTCTCTCCCCTCTCTCCCCCTCTCCTGCCTGCTCTCTGTCCCACGTCTCTGAAGGGGGGGGGGCACACACACACAAACACACACACACCCTCCCTCCGCTCAGTTCCATGGCGGGGGTTCTTAACCTAGTATCATGCCCTCACAGGCTGATAACCTCGCCTCAATCCAACAATCCAACTCATTTCCTACCCAGCATGCTCTGCTTCCACTGTTCCACAGCCTGGCACCCCACGCTTGTTTGTGATTGAACGGTCAGGAAGTGCCACCAATTCCAATGACATCATCCTCAGAGAGAGACTGAAACACACGGCCTGTATCCCAAATGGCAACCTATGTGCCCTGGTCAAAAGTAGTGCACTAAATAATGAATAGGGTACTATTTGGGATGCACCCCAATAACTGTGAAGTAACTGTGAAGCAGCATTTGGGAAAGTGTTTTAATGTTTTTATTTACCTTGACAGAACTAAACACAGAGGGTTTCCTCCTTAAAAATGTATGCACGCACGACTGTAAGTCGCTTTGGATAAAAGCGTCTGCTAAATTGCATATTATTATTATTATTATTAAACAGTATGTCCCACATGGCAGCATATTGTCTATGTGTCAGTGGGTTGTATTTCTTTACGTTTTTATTACCGTGGAGTCACATTGGGTTTGCGTGAGCCACCACATTCCAGGACATCAGTGTTTCAGACGGGAAGAGGGGAAAAACGTTCCAATCCTGACCCTTCCCGCTCTATACATACTCTGTCACCCCACAAAGAACGGAGATAGTGACATTACTCAATGTATGTGTGCGTGTTTGTGTGTGTGTGTGTGTGTGTGTATGTGTGTGTGTGAGTGTATGTGTGTGTGTGTCTGTGAGTGGTGTGTGTGTGTGTCAGTGAGTGTGTGTGTACGCGTGTGTGTGTGTGTGTGTGTGTGTGTGTGTGTGTGTGTGTGTGTGTGTGTGTGTGTGTGTGAGTGAGTGAGTGTGAGTGTGTGTATGTGTGTGTGTGTGTGTCTGTGAGTGGTGTATGTGTGTGTGTGTGTGTGTGTGTGTGTGTCTGTGAGTGGTGTGTGTTTGTGTGTGTGTGTGTCTGTGAGTGGTGTGTGTGTGTGTGTGTCTGTGAGTGCTGTGTGTGTGTGTGTGTGTGGGTGGGTGGGTGGGTGTGTTTGTGTGTCTGTCTGTGAGTGGTGCGTGTATGTGTGTGTGTGTGTGTGTGTGTGTGTGAGTGAGTGTGAGTGTATGTGTGTGTGTGTGTGTGTGTGTCTGTAAGTGGTGTATGTGTGTGTGTGTCTGTGAGTGCTGTGTGTGTGTGTGTGTGTGGGTGGGTGGGTGGGTGTGTTTGTGTGTCTGTCTGTGAGTGGTGCGTGTATGTGTGTGTGTGTGTGTGTGTGTGTGTGTGTGTGTGGGTGGGTGGGTGTGTTTGTGTGTCTGTCTGTGAGTGGTGCGTGTATGTGTGTGTGTGTGTGTGTGTGAGTGAGTGTGAGTGTATGTCAAATCAAATCAAATCAAATCAAATTTTATTGGTCACATGCGCCGAATACAACAGGTGCAGACATTACAGTGAAATGCTTACTTACAGCCCTTAACCAACAGTGCATTTATTTTAAACAAAAAAGTAAGAATAAAACAACAACAAAAAAGTGTTGAGAAAAAAGAGCAGAAGTAAAAATAAAGTGACAGTAGGGAGGCTATATATACAATAGAATAAAGTGACAGTAGGGAGGCTATATATACAGGGGGTACGTTGCATAGTCAATGTGCGGGGGCACCGGCTAGTTGAGGTAGTTGAGGTAATATGTACATGTGGGTAGAGTTAAAGTGACTATGCATAAATACTTAACAGAGTAGCAGCAGCGTAAAAAGTATGGGGGGGGGGGGCAGTGCAAATAGTCCGGGTAGCCATGATTAGCTGTTCAGGAGTCTTATGGCTTGGGGGTAGAAGCTGTTGAGAAGTCTTTTGGACCTAGACTTGGCACTCCGGTACCGCTTGCCGTGCGGTAGCAGAGAGAACAGTCTATGACTAGGGTGACTGGAGTCTTTGACAATTTTGAGGGCCTTCCTCTGACACCGCCTGGTATAGAGGTCCTGGATGGCAGGGAGCTTTGCCCCTGTGATGTACTGGGCCGTACGCACTACCCTCTGTAGTGCCTTGCGGTCAGAGGCCAAGCAGTTGCCATACCAGGCGGTGATGCAACCAGTCAGGATGCTCTCGATGGTGCAGCTGTAGAATTTTTTGAGGATCTGAGGACCCATGCCAAATCTTTTTAGTCTCCTGAGGGGGAATAGGCTTTGTCGTGCCCTCTTCACGACTGTCTTGGTGTGTTTGGACCATGATAGTTCGTTGGTGATGTGGACACCAAGGAACTTGAAGCTCTCAACCTGTTCCACTACAGCCCCGTCGATGAGAATGGGGGCGTGCTCAGTCCTCTTTTTTTTTCCTGTAGTCCACAATCATCTCCTTTGTCTTGGTCACGTTGAGGGAGAGGTTGTTGTCCTGGCACCACACGGCCAGATCTCTGACCTCCTCCCTATAGGCTGTCTCATCGTTGTCGGTGATCAGGCCTACCACTGTTGTGTCGTCGGCAAACTTAATGATGGTGTTGGAGTCGTGCCTGGCCATGCAGTCATGGGTGAACAGAGAGTACAGGAGGGGACTGAGCACGCACCCCTGAGGGGCCCCCGTGTTGAGGATCAGTGTGGCAGATGTGTTGTTACCTACCCTTACCACCTGGGGCGGCCCGTCAGGAAGTCCAGGATCCAGTTGCAGAGGGAGGTGTTTAGTCCCAGGATCCTTAGCTTAGTGATGAGCTTTGAGGGCACTATGGTGTTGAATGCTGAGCTGTAGTCAATGAATAGCATTCTCACGTAGGTGTTCCTCTTGTCCAGGTGGGAAAGGGCAGTGTGGAGTGCGATAGAGATTGCATCATCTGTGGATCTGTTGGGGCGGTATGCAAATTGGAGTGGGTCTAGGGTTTCTGGGATTGTATGTGTGTGTGTGTGTGTGTGTGTGTCTGTAAGTGGTGTATGTGTGTGTGTGTGTGTGTGTGTCTGTGAGTGGTGTGTGTTTGTGTGTGTGTGTGTGTCTGTGAGTGGTGTGTGTGTGTGTGTGTGTGTGTGTGTGTGTGTGTGTGTGTGTGTGTGTGTGTGTGTGTGTGTGTCTGTGAGTGGTGTGTGTGTGTGTGTCTGTGAGTGGTGTGTGTGTGGACGTGTTTAACTATACTTGTGGGGAACAGAAGTCCAACTGGAGACATTTTGTTGGTTCCCACAATACTATTTATAGGGGGTTTAGGGTTAAGGTTAGAATTAGTGTTAGGGTTAGAATTAGGTTTAGGGTTAGGGTTAGAAGATAGGGTTAGTTTTAGGGTTAGAGTTAGGAGCTAGGGTTAGGTTTAGGGTTAGGGTTAGGTTTTTGTGTTAAGGTTAGGGTACGGGTTAGGGTTAAGGTTAGGGTACGGGTTAGGGTTAGGGTTAGGGTTAAGGTAAGGGTAAGGGTAAGGATAAGGGTAAGGGTAAGGGTACGGGTTAGGGAAAATAGGATTTTGAATGGGACTGAATTGTATGTCCCCACAAGGTTATCTGTGCAAGACTGTGTGTGTGTGTGTGTGTCTGTGAGTGGTGTGTGTGTATTCATTCATATTATCTCTAAAACAGAACCTGCTACTTTCCCTCTCTTCCTTTTCCATTATTCTTCACTCCATCCATCTGTCTGTCATCCATCTGTCATCCCTATGTAATCCCTCTGCTCACCCATCTGTCTGTCATTCCTCTGACATCCCTATGTAATCCAGCTGTCATCCCTCTGTAATCCCCCTGTCATCCCTTTGTAAATCCTCTGTCATCCCTCTGTCATCCCTCTGTCATCCCTCTGTCATCTCTCTGTCACCCCTCTGTAATCCATCTGTCATTCCTCTGTAATCCCCATGTAATCCCTCTGTCATCCCTCTGTAATCCTTCTGTAATCCCTCTGTAATCCCTCTGCAATATCTCTGTCATCCCTCTGTAATCCCTCTGTCATCCCTCTGTAATCACTCTGTCATCCCTCTGTAAATCCCTGTCATCCCTATGTAATCACTCTGTCATCACTCTGTCATCCCTCTGTCATCCCTCTGTCATCCCTCTGTAATTCCTCTGTCATCCCTTTGTAATCCCTCTGTCATATCCTCTGTAATCCCTCTGTCATCCCTCTGTCATCTCTCTGTCATTCTGCTGTCATCTCTCTGTCATCCCTCTGTCAATCCTGAATACCTCATCTGTGTCTCTTGGATACAATCTCTGTTTTCTTTGGAGGAGATTTCTCATCTAGCTGTCTATCATTCCCAGAAAGAGAAGAAATGGAGGACAGAAAGGAATTTAACAACAGTGTCTTTGACAATGGAATGGAAAGATGTGTTCAGAGCCAGAAGATTTTTATGATGCTATAGACAACAACAACAGGATATCCTGCTTGCTCAATGCCACTGTATGTGTGTGTTTGTGTGTGTGTGCGTGTGTGTGTGTGTGTGTGCGTGTGTGTGTGTGTGTGTGTGTGTGTGTGTGTGTGTGTGTGTGTGTGTGTGTGTGTGCGTGTGCGTGCGTGTGTGCGTGCGTGTGTGCGTGCGTGTGTGCGTGCGTGTGTGTGTGTGTGTGTGTGTGTGTGTGTGTGTGTGTGTGTGTGTGTGTGTGTGTGTGTGTGTGTGTGTGTGTGTGTGTGTGTGTGTGTGTGTGTGTGTGTGTGTGTGTGTGTGTGTGTGTGTGTGTGTGTGTGTCTATGATGTAACAGTAGTTTAGTATCAGCAACAGTGTTTATCTGGCCTACTTTCTATGTTTACTGTCCTGCTGTCAGATCAGCCAGGTCACTCCAGATCCAAGGCCATGTTCGACGTTTGTCCAGGTCCCCAGGACGTCAGGAGATTCCTTCAAATCCGGCCACTAGGGGCAGCGGTGAGCTAGGCCGTTGTGGGTGGGGATGATGGATGGGCGTAAGCCAAGAGCTCCAGCTCTGACGGTGGCGTGTTCAAGCCCAGTGATAGGCAATCTTTGTTGTTGTTGTTGTTGTGGTTATTACCTAAACCATTAGGAATTATTTCCTAAACTTAACCGTCAAAATGTGACGTTTATCCCCCCCCTTTGGACAAACATTAAATACTGAAGTTAAATACGTGTCAAACTGTGAGATCTTGCTGATCAGATAACATCCTATTCCAATGCTAAAAGTATAATAACCAGTTCTTACATGGGCCTCCCTCTACAACACACCAATAGTAAATCAAATCAAAATCAAATTTTAACTGTCACATGCTTTGTAAACTACAGGTGTATACTAATAGTGAAACGCTTACTTACCGGCCCTTTTCCAACAATGCAGAGTTAAAGATTAAAGATAAAAAAATACACAATAAAAATAGAAATAGTGACACGAGGAATACATACACAGCGAATAAAGAATAACAATAATGAGTAAAAATAACATGGCTTTATACAGGAAGTACGAGGTAATAACATGGCTATATACAGGAAGTATGAGGTAATAACATGGCTATATACAGGAAATCAAGTACTGAGTCTATATGCTGGGGTACAAGGTAATAACATGGCTTTATACAGGAAGTATGAGGAAATAACATGGCTTTATACAGGAAGTATGAGGTAATAACATGGCTTTATACAGGAAGTACCAGTACTGAGTCTATATGCTGGGGTATGAGGTAATAACATGGCTTTATACATGAAGTATGAGGTAATAACATAGCTTTATACAGGAAGCACGAGGTAATAACATGGCTTTATACAGGAAGTACCAGTACTGAGTCTATATGCTGAGGTACGAGGTAATAACAAGGCTATATATAGGAAGTACGAGGTAATAACATGTCTTTATACAGGAAGTATCAGTACTGAGTCTACATGCTGAGGTACGAGGTAATAACATGGCTATATACAGGAAGTACGAGGTAATAACATGGCTTTATACAGGAAGTACCAGTACTGAGTCTATATGCTGAGGTACGAGGTAAAAACATGGCTTTATACAGGAAGTACGAGGTGATAACATGTCTTTATACAGGAATTACCAGTACTGAGTCTACATGCTGGGGAACGAGGTAATAACATGGCTTTATACAGGAAGTATCAGTACTGAGTCTATATGCTGTGGTACGCGGTAATAACATGGCTTTATACAGGAAGTATCAGTACTGAGTCTATATGCTGTGGTACGAGGTAATAACATGGCTTTATACAGGAAGTACCAGTACTGAGTCTATATGCTGTGGTACGAGGTAATAACATGGCTTTATACAGGAAGTACCAGTACTGAGTCTCTATGCTGTGGTACGCGGTAATAACATGGCTTTATACAGGAAGTACCAGTACTGAGTCTATATGCTGGGGTACATGTCTTTATACAGGAAGTACCAGTACTGAGTCTATATGCTGTGGTACGAGGTAATAACATGGCTTTATACAGGAAGTACCAGTACTGAGTCTATATGCTGTGGTACGAGGTAATAACATAGCTATATACAGGAAGTACCAGTACTGAGTCTATATGCTGTGGTACGAGTTAATAACATGGCAATATTCAGTAAGTATCAGTACCGAGTCCATGTGCAGGGGTACGAGGTAATAACATTGTTATATACAGGGAGTACCAGTACCGAGTCCATGTGCAGGGGTATGAGGTAATAACATGGCTATATACAGGGAGTACAAGTACCGAGTCTATGTGCAGGGGTACGAGGTAATTGAGGTAGCTTGGTACATATATCAGTGTAAGTATGTGTGAGTGTGTGGGTAGAGTCCAGTGTGTGGTAGAGTCCAGTGTGTGGGTAGAGTCCAGTGTGTGGTAGAGTCCAGTGTGTGGGTAGAGTCCAGTGTGTGGGTAGAGTCCAGTGTGTGGGTAGAGTCCAGTGTGTGGGTAGAGTCCAGTGTGTGGGTAGAGTCCAGTGTGTGGTAGAGTCCAGTATGTTGGTAGAGTCCAGTGTGTGGGTAGAGTCCAGTGTGTGGGTAGAGTCCAGTGTGTGGGTAGAGTCCAGTGTGTGGGTAGAGTCCAGTGTGTGGGTAGAGTCCAGTGTGTGGTAGAGTCCAGTGTGTGGGTAGAGTCCAGTGTGTGGGTAGAGTCCAGTGTGTGGTAGAGTCCAGTGTGTGGGTAGAGTCCAGTGTGTGGGTAGAGTCCAGTGTGTGGGTAGAGTCCAGTGTGTGGTAGAGTCCAGTGTGTGGGTAGAGTCCAGTGTGTGGGTAGAGTCCAGTGTGTGGTTAGAGTCCAGTGTGTGGTAGAGTCCAGTGTGTGGGTAGAGTCCAGTGTGTGGGTAGAGTCCAGTGTGAGGGTAGAGTCCAGTGTGTGGGTAGAGTCCAGTGTGTGTAGAATCCAGTGTGTGGGTAGAGTCCAGTGTGTGGGTAGAGTCCAGTGTGAGGGTAGAGTCCAGTGTGTGGGTAGAGTCCAGTGTGTGTGTAGAATCCAGTGTGTGGGTAGAGTCCAGTGTGTGGGTAGAGTCCAGTGTGTGGGTAGAGTCCAGTGTGTGGGTAGAGTCCAGTGTGTGGGTAGAGTCCAGTGTGTGGGTAGAGTCCACTGTGTGGGTAGAGTCCAGTGTGTGGGTAGAGTCCACTGTGTGGGTAGAGTCCAGTGTGTGGTAGAGTCCAGTGTGTGGGTAGAGTCTAGTGTGTGGGTAGAGTCCACTGTGTGGGTAGAGTCCAGTGTGTGGGTAGAGTCCACTGTGTGGGTAGAGTCCAGTGTGTGGTAGAGTCCAGTGTGTGGGTAGAGTCCAGTGTGTGGGTAGAGTCCAGTGTGTGGGTAGAGTCCACTGTGTGGGTAGAGTCCAGTGTGTGGTAGAGTCCAGTGTGTGGGTAGAGTCCAGTGTGTGTGTAGTTCAGTGTGTGGGTAGAGTCCAGTGTGTGGGTAGAGTCCAGTGTGTGGGTAGAGTCCAGTGTGTGGGTAGAGTCCAGTGTGTGGGTAGAGTCCAGTGTGTGGGTAGAGTCCACTGTGTGGGTAGAGTCCAGTGTGTGGGTAGAGTCCAGTGTGTGGGTAGAGTCCAGTGTGTGGGTAGAGTCCAGTGTGTGGGTAGAGTCCAGTGTGTGGGTAGAGTCCAGTGTGTGGGTAGAGTCCAGTGTGTGGTAGAGTCCAGTGTGTGGGTAGAGTCCAGTGTGTGGGTAGAGTCCAGTGTGTGGGTAGAGTCCAGTGTGTGGTAGAGTCCAGTGTGTGGGTAGAGTCCAGTGTGTGGGTAGAGTCCAGTGTGTGGGTAGAGTCCAGTGTGTGGGTAGAGTCCAGTGTGTGGGTAGAGTCCAGTGTGTGGGTAGAGTCCAGTGTGTGGGTAGAGTCCAGTGTGTGTGCATAGAGTCAGTGTGAGAGAGTTGGTGCAACAAAGAGTCAGTGCAGGTAGTCTGGGTAGCCATTTGATAAGCTGTTTAGCAGTCTGGTTTAGCATTCTTATGGCTAGGGGGTATTTGTCCGGTTGGTTCCGGACTTGGTGGACTGGTACCGCTTACCATGCGAACAGTCTATGGTTTGGGTAGCTGGAGTCTTTGACAATTGTTTTGGGCCTTCCTCTGACACGGCCTGGTATAGAGGTCCTGGATGGCATGGAGCTCAGTCCCAGTGATGTGCTGGGCTGTACTCACCACCCTCTGTAGCGCCTTGCGATTGATATGAGCCGTGACCAGCGTTTCAAAGCATTTCATGGCTGTAGATGTGAGTGCTACGGGGCGATAGTCATTTAGACAGGTTACCTTGGCGTTCTTGGGCACAGAGACTATGGTGGTCTGCTTAAAACAAGTTGGTATTACAGACCGAGTCAGGGATAGATTGAAAATGTCAGTGAAGACACTTGCCAGCCGGTCAGTGCATGCTCTGAATGCGCATCCTGGTATTCCGTCTGGCCCCACGGCCTTGTGAATGTTAACCTGTTTAGATGTCTGACCCACATCGGCAATGGAGAGCGAGATCATGTTATTTTGGGTATAATGGTTAAACCAGATTCTGTTGTTGTAAACCAGTTTGACACAATGTTATTTTGGGTATAACGGTTAAACCAGATTCTGTTGTTGTAAACCAGTTAGAAACTATGTTATGTTGGGTATAACGGTTAAACCAGATTCTGTTGTTGTAAACCAGTTTGACACAATGTTATTTTGGGTATAACGATTAAACCAGATTCTGTTGTTGTAAACCAGTTTGACACAATGTTATGATGGGTGTAACGGTTAAACCAGGCTCTGTTGTTGTAAACCAGTTTGACACAATGTTATTTTGGGTATAACGGTTAAACCAGATTCTGTTGTTGTAAACCAGTTTGACACGATGTTATGTGGGGGGGTGGGGTGTAGAGGGCACAAGATGTACCTGACCCTGCTGATATGGAAGAACCACCACCTTCTCTCCCCTTCCTTCCCTGGGGAAGTCAAAGTGACCTGAAGGATATTACCCCCTGGAGCCTAATGTGTGTGTTTGCGATCTAATTCATATTCCGCCCAACATGTGCGACCTGATTCATCTTCTCCCCAACATGTGCAACCTGATTCATCTTCCCCCCAACATCTGCGACCTGATTCTTCTTCCGCCCAGCATGTGCGATCTAATTCATATTCCGCCCAACATGTGCGACCTGATTCATCTTCTCCCCAACATGTGCAACCTGATTCATCTTCCCCCCAACATGTGCAACCTGATTAATCTTCCCCCCAACATGTGCGATCTGATTCATTTTCCCCACAACATGTGCGAACTGATTCATCTTCTCCCCAACATGTACGACCAGATTCCCTCTTGAGGGTTTCTGTGTGTACCCCCAGACTACAGTTAGCCTGCCGTCCACCATGAGGGTTTCTGTGTGTCTTTGTGTATCTGTGACCATTTGAAGTGTTTGAATCCTTATTGTATGTGTTTCTGAATGTGTTTCTGAATGTCTTTCTGAATGTCTTTCCGAATATCTTTCCGAATGACTTTCCTAATGTCTTTCTAAATGTCATTCTGTATGTCATTCTGTATGTCTTTCTGTATGTCTTTCTGTATGTCTTTCTGAATGTCTTTCTGAATGTCTTTCCGAATATCTTTCTGAATGTCTTTCTGAATGTCTTTCCGAATATCTTTCCGAATGTCTTTCCGTATGTCTTTCCAAATGTCATTCTGTATGTCTTTCTGAATGTCTTTCTGTATGTCTTTCTGAATGTCTTTCTGAATGTCTTTCTGAATATCTTTCTGAATATCTTTCTATATGTCTTTCTGAATATCTTTCTGAATCTCTGAATGTCTTTCTGAATGTCTTTCTATATGTCTTCCTGAATGTCTTTCTGAATGTCTTTCTATATGTCTTTCTGAATGTCTTTCTGAATGTCTTTCTGAATGTCTTTCTGAATATCTTACTGAAATTCTTTCTATATGTCTTTCTATATGTCTTTCTGAATGTCTTTCTGAATGTCTTTCTATATGTCTTTCTATATGTCTTTCTGAATGTCTTTCTGAATGTCTTTCTATGTCTTTCTGAATGTCTTTCTGAATGTCTTTCTATATGTCTTTATATGTCTTTCCGTATGTCTTTCCGACTGTCTTTCCAAAGGTCATTCTGTATGTCATACTGTATGTCTTTCTGAATGTCTTTATGTATGTCTTTCTGTATGTCTATCTGAATGTCTTTCTGAATGTCTTTCCGAATATCTTTCCGAATGTCTTTCCGTATGTCTTTCCGAATGTCTTTCCAAATGTCATTCTGTATGTCATTCTGTATGTCTTTCTGAATGTCTTTATGTATGTCTTTCTGTGTGTCTTTCTGTATGTCTTTCTATATGTCTTTCTGAATGTCTTTCTATATGTATTTCTGAACGTCTTTCTGAATGTCTTTCTGAATGTCTTTCTATATGTCTTTCTGAATGTCTTTCTGAATGTCTTTCTAAATGTCTTTATATGTCTTTCTGAATGTCTTTCTATATGTCTTTCTGAATGTCTTTCTGAATGTCTTTCTATATGTCTTTCTGAATGTCTTTCTATATGTCTTTCTGAATGTCTTTCTGAATGTCTTTCTATATGTCTTTCTATGTCTTTCTGAATGTCTTTCTATATTTCTTTCTATGTCTTTCTGAACGTCTTTCTGAATGTCTTTCTACGGTGAGGGAAAAAAGTATTTTGTAAGTTTGCCCACTGACAAAGACATGATCAGTCTATAATTTTAATGGTAGGTTTATTTGAACAGGAGAGACAGAATAACAACAAAAAAATCCAGAAAAACGCATGTCAAAAATGTTATACATTTATTTGCATTTTAATGAGGGAAATAAATATTTGACCCCTCTGCAAAACATGACTTAGTACTTGGTGGCAAAACCCTTGTTGGCAATAACAGAGGTCAGACCTTTCTTGTAGTTGGCCAACAGGTTTGCACACATCTCAGGAGGGATTTTGTCCCACTCCTCTTTGCAGATCTTCTCCAAGTCATTAAGGTTTCGAGCCTGACGTTTGGCAACTCGAACCTTCAGCTCCCTCCACAGATTTTCAATGGGTTAAGGTCTGGAGACTGGCTAGGCCACTCCAGGACCTTAATGTGCTTCTTCTTGAGCCACTCCTTTGTTACCTTGGCCGTGTGTTTTGGGTCATTGTCATGCTGGAATACCCATCCACGACCCATTTTCAATGCCCTGGCTGAGGGAAGGAGGTACTCACCCAATATTTGATGGTACATGGCCCCGTCCATCGTCCCTTTGATGCGGTGAAGTTGTCCTGTCCCCTTAGCAGAAAAACACCCCTAAAGCATAATGTTTCCACCTCCATGTTTGACGGAGGGGATGGTGTTCTTGGGGTCATAGGCAGCATTCTTCCTCCTCCAAACACGGCGAGTTGAGTTGATGCCAAAGAGCTCCATTTTGGTCTCATCTGACCACAACACTTTCACCTAGTTCTCCTCTGAATCATTCAGATGTTCATTGGCAAACTTCAGACGGGCCTGTATATGTGCTTTCTTGAGCAGGGGGACCTTGCGGGCGTTGCTGGATTTCAGTCCTTCATGGCGTAGTGTGTTACCAATTGTTTTCTTGGTGACTATGGTCCCAGCTGCCTTGAGATCATTGACAAGATCCTCCCGTGTTGTTCTGGGCTGATTCTTTACCGTTCTCATGATCATTACAACTCCACAAGGTGAGATCTTGCATGGAGCCCCAGGCCGAGGGAGATTGACAGTTCTTTTGTGTTTCTTCCATTTGCGAATAATTGCACCAACTGTTGTCACCTTCTCACCAAGCTGCTTGGCGATGGTCTTGTAGCCCATTCCAGCCTTGTGTAGGTTTACAATCTTGTCCTTGACATCCTTGGAGAGCTCTTTGGTCTTGGCCATGGTGGAGAGTTTGGAATCTGATTGATTGATTGCTTCTGTGGACAGGTGTCTTTTATTCAGGTAACAAGCTGAGATTAGGAGCACTCCCTTTAAGATTGTGCTCCTAATCTCAGCTCGTTACCTGTATAAAAGACACCTGGGAGCCAGAAATCTTTCTGATTGAGATGGGGTCAAATACTTAAAATGCTAATCAATTTATAACATTTTTGACTTGCGTTTTTCTGGATTTTGTTGTTGTTATTCTGTCTCTCACTGTTCAAATAAACCTACCATTAAAATTATAGACTGATAATTTCTTTGTCAGTGGGCAAACGTACAATATCAGCAGGGGATAAAATACTTTTTTCCCTCACTGTATATGTCTTTCTGAATATCTTTCTTGATGTCTTTCTGAATGTCTTTCTGAATGTCTTTCTGTATGTCTTTCTGAACGTCTTTCCATATGTCTTTCTGAATGTCTTCCTGAATGTCTTTCTGAATGTCTTTCTGTATGTCTTTCTGTATGTCTTTCTGAATGTCTTTCTGAATGTCTTTCTATATGTCTTTCTGAATGTCTTTCTGAATGTCTTTCTATATGTCTTTCTGAATGTCTTTCTGAATGTCTTTCTGAATGTCTTTCTATATGTCTTTCTGAATGTCTTTCTGAATGTCTTTCTGAATGTCTTTCTGAATGTCTTTCTGTATGTCTTTCTGTATGTCTTTCTGAATGTCTTTCTGAATGTCTTTCTATATGTCTTTCTGAATGTCTTTCTGAATGTATTTCTATGTCTTTCTGAATGGCTTTCTATATGTCTTCCTGAATGTCTTCATGAATGTCTTTCTGAATGTCTTTCTGAATATATTTTTGAATGTCTTTCTATGTGTCTTTCTGAATGTCTTTCTGAACATCTTTCCGAATGTTTTTCTGAATGTCTTTCTATATGTATTTTTGAATGTCTTTCTGAATGTATTTCTATATGTCTTTCTGAATGTCTTTCTGAATGTCTTTCTGTATGTCTTTCTGAATGTCTTTCTGAATGTCTTTCTATATGTCTTTCTGAATGTCTTTCTGAATGTCTTTCTATATGTCTTTCTGAATGTCTTTCTGAATGTCTTTCTATATGTCTTTCTGAATGTCTTTCTGAATGTCTTTCTGAATGTCTTTCTATATGTCTTTCTGAATGTCTTTCTGAATGTCTTTCTATATGTCTTTCTGAATGTCTTTCTGAATGTCTTTCTGAATGTCTTTCTATATGTCTTTTTATATATCTTTATGAATGTGTTTCTGAATGTCTTTCTATATGTCTTCCTGAATGTGTTTCTGAATGTCTTTCTATATGTCTTCCTGAATGTGTTTCTGAATGTCTTTCTATATGTCTTTCTGAATGTGTTTCTATATATCTTTCTGAATGTCTTTCTATATGTCTTTCTGAATGTCTTTCTGAATATATTTCTATATGTCTTTCTGAATGTCTTTCTATAT
>NC_059199.1:60251426-60263926 GCF_020615455.1 Coregonus clupeaformis | reverse complement strand
TACCTTGGCGTTCTTGGGCACAGGGACTATGGTGGTCTGCTTCAAACATGTTGGTACAGTATTACAGACAGGGAAAGGTCCAAAATGTCAGTGAAGACACTTGCCAGCTGGTTGGGATATCTACAGTTGAAGTCGGAAGTTTACATACACCTTAGCCAAATACATTTAAACTCAGTTTTTCACAATTCCTGATAGTTAATCCTAGTAAAAATTCCCTGTCTTAGGTCAGTTAGGATCAACACTTTATTTTAAGAATGTGAAATGTCAGAATAATAGTAGAGAGAATGATTTATTTCAGCTTTTATTTATTTCATCACATTCCCAGTGGGTCAGAAGTTTACATACACTCAATTAGTATTTGGTACCGTTGCCTTTAAATTGTTTAACTTGGGTCAAACGTTTCGGGTAGCCTTCCACAAGCTTCCCACAATAAGTTGGGTGAATTTTGGCCCATTCCTCCTGACAGAGCTGGTGTAACTGAGTCAGGTTTGTAGGCCTCCTTCCTTGCTCGCACACGCTTTTTCAGTTCTGCCCACAAATGTTCTATAGGATTGAGGTCAGGGCTTTGTGATGGCCAATCCAATACCTTGACTTTGTTGTCCTTAAGCCATTTTGCCACAACTTTGGAAATGTTCTTGGGGTCATTGTCCATTTGGAAGACCCATTTGCGACCAAGCTTTAACTTCAGTTTTCCTGAGATGAACCCTTTATTAGTGCCTATTAATACCTATCACAAAAAAATTGTACAACCACATTCCCGAAACAGTAATATTAAATTGCTCTTGGTGGCCACTCAACCAATCAAGACTCCTTTAATGTAAGCTAAGCTTTACAAATCATAACCCATTCTTTATTATAATTGACTCAAATTTCTCTGAATGACAGACACCACCTTTTTGTTGGGGAAATGTTACAGCCTACAGATTGGTTCTATAAATCAAAGAAACTGTCAGTAACCAATTAATAAACGTAGTCTCTATTCTGTCACAAGCATAGCAAAATAACAGATTGACTGATGTCTTGAGATGTTGCTTCAATATACCCACATAATATTTTGTGAAGTGCACCAGACCCTCCTGTAGCAAAGCACCCCCACAGCATGATGCTGCCACCCCCGTGCTTCACGGTTGGGATGGTGTTCTTCGGCGTGCAAGCAACACCCTTTTTCCTCCAAACATAACGATGGTCATTATGGCCAAACAGTTCTATTTTTGTTTCATCAGACCAGAGGACATTTCTCCAAAAAGTACGATCTTTGTCCCCATGTGCAGTTGCAAACCGTAGGCTGGCTTTTTTATGGCGGTTTTGGAGCAGTGGCTTCTTCCTTGCTGAGCGGCCTTTCAGGTTATGTCAAGGCCTTTCAGGTTATGTCGATATAGGACTTGTTTTAACGTGGATATAGATACTTTTGTACCTGTTTCCTCCAGCATCTTCACAAGGTCCTTTGCTGTTCTGGGATTGATTTGCACTTTTTGCACCCAAGTACGTTAATCTCTAGAAGACAGAACGCGTCTCCTTCCTGAGGGGTATGACGGCTGCGTGGTCCCTTGGTGTTTACACTTGCGTACTATTGTTTGTACAGATGAACGTGGTACCTTCAGGCATTTGGAAATTGCTCCCAAGGATGAACCAGACTTGTGGAGGTATACAATTATTTTTCTGAGGTCTTGGCTGATTTCTTTTGATTTTCCCATGATGTCAAGCAAAGAGGCACTAAGTTTGAAGGTAGGTCTTGAAATACATCCACAGGTACACCTCCAATTGACTAAAATGATGTCAATTAGCCTGTCAGAAGCTTCTAAAGCCGTGACATAATTTTCTGGAATTTTCAAGCTGTTTAAAGGCACAGTCAACTTAATGTATGTAAACATATGACCCACTGGAATTGTGATACAATGAATTATAAGTGAAATAATCTGTCTGTAAGCAATTGTTTGAAAAATTACTTGTGTCATTCACAAAGTAGATGTCCTACCCGACTTGCCAAAACTATAGTTTGTTAACAAGAAATTTGTGGAGTGGTTGAAAAATGAGTTTTAATGACTCCAACCTAAGTGTATGTAAACTTCCGACTTCAACTGTGCGTACGGTCACTGTGGTGACGACGTCAATGCACTTATTAATGAAGCCGGTGACTGATGTGGTAAACTCCTCAATGCCATCAGATGAATCCCAGAACATATTCCAGTCTGTGCTAGCGAAACAGTTCTGTAGCTTAGCATCCAGCATTGGTTTGTGGTGGTAAATAGACAGCTACGAAAAATATAGATGAAAACTGTAAATAGTATGGTCTGCAGCTTATCATGAGATATTCTAACTCAGGCGAGCAAAAGCTTGAGGCTTCCTTAATATTAGAGATTGGGCACCAGCTGTTGTTAACAAAGAGATACACACCACCCCCTTTTAGTCTGCCGTCTGGTCTAGACATGGAGAAACCCACAAGATATATATTATCCACTTCCTTGTTCATCCAAGACTCAGAGAGTGCATGTGTGCATGAGCGTGCAGAGCAACGGTCTTAATTCAGCTGATCTGATTTGCCTGAAGGAGAGAATGAGAGAGAGAGAAAAAAGACTAAGGAGACAGATGGAAAAGAGAGACAGAAAGAAGAGAGTTTGACATAATATCCTCTGTCCCTCATTGGTGGGAAGGTACAGCAACACACCTGAGATGTGAAAACAGGTGTGTCTACTTCACCTGTTCACATTTCAGACACAAGGAACAATGTGGACGCAGTAAGAACATGAACAGCAGCTGTGGCATTTGAGGTTTACTCACATACACACACACACGCACACACACACACACACACACACACACACACACACACACACACACACACACACACACACACACACACACACACACACACACACACACACACACACACACACACACACACGCACACACACACACACACACACACACACACACGCACACACACACACACACACCCACATGCACACACACACACACACACACACACTGCCAGCAGAGTATCTTCAGCAGCAATCAACACCTGTCAGCCTTGAAGACCCCGTAACCAAGGCCTGATGTTGAGATGTGTCTGTGTCTTGAACTCTGTGAAGCATTTATTTGGGCTGCAATTTCTTAGGCTGGTAACTCTAATGAACTTATCTTCTGCAGCAGAGGTAAATCTGGGTCTTCCATTCCTGTGGCGGTCCTCATGAAAGCCTGTTTCATCATAGCGTTTGATGGTTTTTGCGACTGCACATGTTCTGTATTTACTGACCTTCATGTCTTAAAGTAATGATGGACTGTCGTTTCTCTTTGCTTATTTGAGCTGTTCTTGCCATAATATGGACTTGGTCATTTACCAAATAGGGCTATCTTCTGTATACCCCCCCCTACCTTGTCACAACACAACTGATTGGTTCAAACGCATTAAGAAGGAAATCAATTCCACAAATTAACTTTTAAGAAGGCACACCTGTTAATTGAAATGCATTCCAGGTGACTACCTCATGAAGCTGGTTGAGAGAATGCCAAGAGTGTGCAAAGCTGTCATCAAGGCAAAGGGTGGCTATTTGAAGAATCTCAAATATAAAATATATTTTGATTTGTTAAACACTTTTTTGGTTTCTACATGATTCCATGTGTGTTATTTCATAGTTTTGATGTCTTCACTATTATTCTACAATGTAGAAAATAGTAAAAATAAAGAAAAACCTTTGAATGTAGGTGTGTCCAAACTTTTGACTGGTACTGTACGTTTTTGGTTTTATTAATGTATTGCCACCTGGGCCCGCTGGTGTAACTGCTAAACTGCTTGCTGATTGTACACTGTACTGCATGATTGTAGCGGGTTTACTAATGCGTTAGTTCTAGTAGCTATGTTGACTATGATGTTAGCTAATATGGTGACAATGATGTAGGCTGTGTGTAGCGGTTAGCGGTTATGATATGAAGGTTTGGCTTGGGAAGGTTTCTTCGCTTGGTCACAGACAGCTGATGTGTTGTGCGCTGAAGTCCACAAGCGAAGGGAAAAGGTGAAAGGAGGAGAGCGCGTCGATGCCAGAAGGAATTATGCTGTTTGTATGTGTCTGCTATGAAAGTGAACTGTGTTTGATCAGGGGTGTATTCATTCCGTCAATTCTGTTGAAAAACGTTTTGTAAACAGAGGGAAAATAGGAAGGAAAATGGGGATAAACATTTCTGAATTTGTCCAATACATTTTACATTTTAGTCATTTAGCAGACGCTCTTATCCAGAGCGACTTACAGTTAGTGAGTGCATACATTTTTTTATTTCAATAGAAACTCTCTTTTGCAACTGTTGGGCTACTGATTATACCCTAGATCAGCTAGATGCAGGCAAGAGTGTGCAAGGCAGTATTGAATGTATCACTGTCTGTCACCTTGATTACAAAAAAATGTAATATTGACCTGTTCATCTATGTTGTAAACTTTCATTCATAGGCTCGGTTGTAGCAACCTCATGATGGGTATAGGAAAAAATGTTGTATCATGTAGTAGCCTAAACCTATCCATGTTACATTGAGCTGGGTGAATGGAACATGAATGAATTTGACATTGTTCTGTGTTTGTGTCAGTTTGAACGGTGTTGTAGAGTGTTTTAAAATGGGTTGTCAATATGTCACCATTCTATATCGCTAATTCTCATTTTTTTAATTAATTTTTTTAGGTTTTCCAATTATGCCAGAAGTTGTTTGTGTTTCTGGACTCCTCAATTAGTGTCATCTGCTTGCTGTTGTACTGTCCTTTCTGTCCCTCTCTTATCTTTTTCATAATAGCTATACCTTTGGTAATGCCCCACTACCACTCCCTACTATATCTCTCAGTTCAGGCTGGATCGGATTTATCTCTAGAGAAACTGAGCAATGTGCGCATTGAGCTCACAGAAAACTAAAAAACTAAATGGAATTCAAATGATTGAACCTCAGTCGGTCAATTTGTCTAAAAAAAATAAAAAAAATAAAGAATAATTTGGGTAATCGCTCAGCACTAATTAATGCACACTTGTGTGAAATAGGAAAAAATAATCCTGGTTTCCATGAAGCCTAACGTGAATCTACAGTAAGGTCAAATACTTTATATTGTCCTCTCTTTGACATAGTGTTCTCTTCGCTAATCAGCTTGCACTAATATCATTATAAAGATGTGTGTGTGTGTGTGTGTGCATGTGTTTGTTAGCTTACGTGGGTGTGTACTGTATACCAAGGCATGCCTGCTGTCTGTGTTATGTGAGACACAACGCGAGGCTATACACCCACTCTCGCCCATCCTTTCCCTTTACAGTCCCTTTTAAACCCCAAAATACATAGAACATCCTCCCAGTGGTGGCTTTCCTCTTTTCAGAGAAACTCTTTCTTTCCATTCTCTTTCCCCTTCTTCCTCCTCTCCTCCTCTCCTCCTCTTTCTCTGGCTGTTCCCTCCTCCTCTCCTCCTCTTTCTCTGGCTGTTCCCTCCTCCTCTCCTCCTCTTTCTCTGGCTGTTCCCTCCTCCTCTCCTCCTCTTTCTCTGGCTGTTCCCTCCTCTCCTCTCATCCTCTTTCTCTGGCTGTTCCCTCCTCTCCTCTCATCCTCTTTCACTGGCTGTTTCCTCCTCTCCTCTTGTTCATCTTTTACAGTTTCCTCATTCTTGGTAGCTTAGTGTTCTCCCTGGGGAGTGACAGGCTCTAAATCATGCAGCACACTGAAGGTAAAGGAGAAGAGAGCGAGAGAGAGAGAGAGAGAGAGAGAGAGAGAGAGAGAGAGAGAGAGAGAGAGAGAGAGAGAGAGAGAGAGAGAGAGAGAGAGAGAGAGAGAGAGAGAGAGAGAGAGAGAGAGAGAGAGAGAGAGAGAGAGAGAGAGAGAGAGAGAGAGAGAGAGAGAGAAAGAGAGAGCATGGATGTGAGTTTTCTTTGGTGTGTGTGTTTGTGTCAGTATAGATGGCAGTGTGTTCTTTGTGTAATTGACTGAGATTGGCATGTATATTTTGGTATGTGTATGTGTGATGGTGTGTGTGTGTGTGTGGCTGACACTGCTAATTAACGAAGCGAGACCCTTAGACAGCAGCTGGTTAGAGAGTGTGTCTTTAGAGTTGGTGTTTGTCAGTGTGTGCATGCCAGACAGTCTCCGGGGGGTATAGTGAAAGCATCTCTCTCAACATCTTCACCTTGTTATCGTCTGAAATGCCCAATTCTCTGTTTCCATGGTGACAGCCTACTCTAGTCTCCTCTCCTGTCCTGTCAGCTACAGAGACGTGAGACTCCAAGGTGTGTGTGTGTGTGTGTATGTGTGTGTGTGTGTGTGTGTGTGTGTGTGTGTGACTCCAGGGTGTAGCAGCATGTTCATTTTCCTCCATGAATGAAAGACGTGATTCACTACCACACTACAACTCCTCTCTCTCTCTGGTACCACTCCTCTCTCTCTGCTACCACTCCTCTCTCTGGTACCACTCCTCTCTCTCTGGTACCACTCCTCTCTCTCTGGTACCACTCCTCTCTCTGGTACCACTCCTCTCTCTCTGGTACCACTCCTCTCTCTGGTACCACTCCTCTCTCTCTGGTACCACTCCTCTCTCTCTGGTACCACTCCTCTCTCTCTGCTACCACTCCTCTCTCTCTCTGGTACCACTCCTCTCTCTCTGGTACCACTCCTCTCTCTCTGGTACCACTCCTCTCTCTCTGGTACCACTCCTCTCTCTGCTACCACTCCTCTCTCTCTGGTACCACTGCTCTCTCTCTGGTACCACTCCTCTCTCTCTGCTACCACTCCTCTCTCTCTGGTACCACTCCTCTCTCTCTGGTACCACTCCTCTCTCTCTGGTACCACTCCTCTCTCTCTGGTACCACTCCTCTCTCTGGTACCACTCCTCTCTCTCTGGTACCACTCCTCTCTCTCTGGTACAACTCCTCTCTCTCTGGTACCACTCCTCTCTCTCTGCTACCACTCCTCTCTCTCTGGTACCACTCCTCTCTCTGGTACCACTCCTCTCTTTCTGGTACCACTCCTCTCTCTCTGGTACCACTCCTCTCTCTGGTACCACTCCTCTCTCTCTGGTACCACTCTTCTCTCTCTGGTACCACTCCTCTCTCTCTGGTACCACTCCTCTCTCTTGTACCACTCCTCTCTCTCTGGTACCACTCCTCTCTCTCTGGTACCACTCCTCTCTCTGGTACCACTCCTCTCTCTCTGCTACCACTCCTCTCTCTGGTACCACTCCTCTCTCTGGTACCACTCCTCTCTCTCTGGTACCACTCCTCTCTCTGGTACCACTCCTCTCTCTGGTACCACTCCTCTCTCTCTGGTACCACTGCTCTCTCTCTGGTACCACTCCTCTCTCTCTGGTACCACTCCTCTCTCTCTGGTACCACTCCTCTCTCTCTGGTACCACTCCTCTCTCTCTGGTACCACTCCTCTCTCTCTGGTACCACTCCTCTCTCTCTGGTACCACTCCTCTCTCTGGTATCACTCCTCTCTCTGGTACCACTCCACTCTCTGGTACCACTCCTCTCTCTGGTACCACTCCTCTCTCTCTGGTACCACTCCTCTCTCTGGTACCACTCCTCTCTCTCTGGTACCACTCCTCTCTCTCTGCTACCACTCCTCTCTCTCTGGTACCACTCCTCTCTCTGGTACCACTCCTCTCTCTCTGGTAACACTCCTCTCTCTCTGGTACCACTCCTCTCTCTGCTAACACTCCTCTCTCTCTGGTACCACTCCTCTCTCTCTGCTACCACTCCTCTCTCTCTGGTACCACTCCTCTCTCTGCTACCACTCCTCTCTCTGGTACCACTCCTCTCTCTCTGGTAACACTCCTCTCTCTCTGGTACCACTCCTCTCTCTGCTAACACTCCTCTCTCTGGTACCACTCCACTCTCTGGTACCACTCCTCTCTCTGGTACCACTCCTCTCTCTGGTACATCTCCTCTCTCTCTGCTACCACTCCTCTCTCTCTGGTACCACTCCTCTCTCTGGTACCACTCCTCTCTCTCTGGTAACACTCCTCTCTCTCTGGTACCACTCCTCTCTCTGGTACCACTCCTCTCTCTGGTACCACTCCTCTCTCTCTGGTACCACTCCTCTCTCTGGTACCACTCCTCTCTCTCTGGTACCACTCCTCTCTCTCTGCTACCACTCCTCTCTCTCTGGTACCACTCCTCTCTCTGGTACCACTCCTCTCTCTCTGGTACCACTCCTCTCTCTCTGGTACCACTCCTCTCTCTGGTACCACTCCTCTCTCTGGTACCACTCCTCTCTCTCTGGTACCACTCCTCTCTCTGCTACCACTCCTCTCTCTCTGGTACCACTCCTCTCTCTCTGGTACCACTCCTCTCTCTCTGGTACCACTCCTCTCTCTCTGGTAACACTCCTCTCTCTCTGGTACCACTCCTCTCTCTCTGCTAACACTCCTCTCTCTCTGGTACCACTCCTCTCTCTGGTACCACTCCTCTCTCTGGTACCACTCCTCTCTCTCTGGTACCACTCCTCTCTCTGGTACCACTCCTCTCTCTGGTACCACTCCTCTCTCTCTGCTACCACTCCTCTCTCTCTGGTACCACTCCTCTCTCTCTGCTACCACTCCTCTCTCTGGTACCACTCCTCTCTCTGGTACCACTCCTCTCTCTGGTACCACTCCTCTCTCTCTGGTACCACTCCTCTCTCTCTGGTACCACTCCTCTCTCTGCTACCACTCCTCTCTCTCTGCTACCACTCCTCTCTCTGGTACCACTCCTCTCTCTCTGGTACCACTCCTCTCTCTGGTACCACTCCTCTCTCTCTGCTACCACTCCTCTCTCTGGTACCACTCCTCTCTCTGGTACCACTCCTCTCTCTCTGATACCACTCCTCTCTCTCTGGTACCACTCCTCTCTCTCTGGTACCACTCCTCTCTCTCTGCTACCACTCCTCTCTCTCTGGTACCACTCCTCTCTCTCTGGTACCACTCCTCTCTCTCTGCTACCACTCCTCTCTCTCTGCTACCACTCCTCTCTCTCTGGTACCACTCCTCTCTCTCTGGTACCACTCCTCTCTCTGGTGCCACTCCTCTCTCTCTGCTACCACTCCTCTCTCTGGTACCACTCCTCTCTCTGGTACCACTCCTCTCTCTGGTACCACTCCTCTCTCTCTGGTACCACTCCTCTCTGGTACCACTCCTCTCTCTCTGGTACCACTCCTCTCTCTCTGCTACCACTCCTCTCTCTCTGGTACCACTCCTCTCTCTCTGGTACCACTCCTCTCTCTCTGGTACCACTCCTCTCTCTCTGCTACCACTCCTCTCTCTCTGGTACCACTCCTCTCTCTCTGGTACCACTCCTCTCTCTCTGGTACCACTCCTCTCTCTCTGCTACCACTCCTCTCTCTCTGGTACCACTCCTCTCTCTCTGGTACCACTCCTCTCTCTCTGGTACCACTCCTCTCTCTGGTACCACTCCTCTCTCTCTGGTACCACTGCTCTCTCTCTGGTACCACTCCTCTCTCTCTGGTACCACTCCTCTCTCTCTGGTACCACTCCTCTCTCTCTGCTACCACTCCTCTCTCTCTGCTACCACTCCTCTCTCTCTGGTACCACTCCTCTCTCTCTGGTACCACTCCTCTCACTCTGGTACCACTCCTCTCTCTGGTACCACTCCTCTCTCTCTGGTACCACTCCTCTCTCTCTGGTACCACTGCTCTCTCTCTGGTACCACTCCTCTCTCTGGTACCACTCCTCTCTCTCTGGTATCACTGCTCTCTCTCTGGTACCACTCCTCTCTCTCTCTGGTACCACTCCTCTCTCTGGTACCACTCCTCTCTCTCTGGTACCACTCCTCTCTCTCTGGTACCACTCCTCTCTCTCTGCTACCACTGCTCTCTCTCTGGTACCACTCCTCTCTCTGGTACCACTCCTCTCTCTCTGGTACCACTGCTCTCTCTCTGGTACCACTCCTCTCTCTCTGGTACCACTCCTCTCTTTGGTACCACTCCTCTCTCTGGTACCACTCCTCTCTCTGGTACCACTCCTCTCTCTCTGGTACCACTCCTCTCTCTCTGGTACCACTCCTCTCTCTCTGCTACCACTCCTCTCTCTCTGCTAACACTCCTCTCTCTCTGGTACCACTCCTCTCTCTCTGGTACCACTCCTCTCTCTGCTACCACTCCTCTCTCTGGTACCACTCCTCTCTCTCTGGTACCACTCCTCTCTCTGGTACCACTCCTCTCTCTCTGGTACCACTCCTCTCTCTCTGGTACCACTCCTCTCTCTGGTACCACTCCTCTCTCTCTGCTACCACTCCTTCTTGAATCTACATATCATCATGACTAGCAGACAGTTAATTGACATATCATCACCACTGTAGCAGACTTTAACTGACATATCATCACCGCTGTAGAAGACTGTAGCTGACATATCTTCACCACTGTAGCAGACTTTAACTGACATATCCTCACCAATGTATAAGACTTTAACTGACATATCATCACCACTCTAGCACACTGTAACTGACATATCATCACCGCTGTAGAAGACTGTAGCTGACATATCTTCACCACTAGCAGACTTTAACTGACATATCATCACCACTGTAACATACTTTAACTGACATATCATCACCGCTGTAGCAGACTTTAACTGACATATCATCACCAATGTAGCAGACTGTAACTGACATATCATCACCACTGTAGTAGACTGTATTTGACATATCATCACCACCATAGCAGACTGTTACTGACAATCATCACCACTAGCAGACTGTAATTGACAGATCATCACCACTAGCAGACTGTAACTGACATATCATCACTACTAGCAGACTGTAAACTGACATACCATCACCACTAGCAGACTCTAACTGACATATCATCACCACTAGCAGACTGTAACTGACATATCATCACCACTAGCAGACTGTAACTGACATATCATCACCATTGTAGCAGACTTTAACTGACATATCATCACCACTGTAGCAGACTGTAACTGACATATCATCACCACTGTAGCAGACTGTAACTGACATATCATCACCACTGTAGCAGACTTTAACTGACATATCATCACCACTGTAGCAGACTGTAACTGACATATCATCACCATTGTAGCAGACTGTAACTGACATATCATCAGCACCGTAGCAGACTGTAACTGACATATCATAACCACCGTAGCAGACTTTAACTGACATATCCTCACCACTGTAGCAGACTGTAACTGACATATCATCACCACTGTAGCAGACTGTAACTGACATATCATCACCACTGTAGCAGACTGTAACTGACATATCATCACCACTGTAGAAGACTGTAGTACAGCTTGTTCTACAAAACTCTATTATCCATCAGGGGGAAATAGATTTTGTAGCAGAATCAGGTCGATTTTCCATCCAGGTCACCTGTGATACAAGTCAGTATTCGACGTCCATCCATGTCTGAGGACGTCGGGAGATGACGTGGAAATCAGCCACTAGGGGGCAACAGTGAGCGCTGTTAACTTCAAGTAATTTTCTGTTTTGCTGTGGATGGGATGGCGGATTGGTGAAGCTTCTTACTCCGATTCCAAAGGTTGCAAATTTGAATCCAGCAATATTGTTTTTTTTGTTTTTTTGTTTTAAGCATATCCCAAACCTTAACCATTTACATTTACATTTTAGTCATTTAGCAGACGCTCTTATCCAGAGCGACTTACAGTTAGTGAATACATTTTTTTTTATATATACTGGCCCCCCATGGGAATCGAACCCACAACCCTGGCATTGCAAACGCCATGCTCTATCAACTGAGCTACATCCCTGCCGGCCATTCCCTCCCCTACCCTGGACGACGCTGGGCCAATTGTGCGCCGCCCATGAGTCTCCCGGCCGCGGCCGGCTGCGACAGAGCCTGGATTAACCCTTACCTTAACCGTTCGGAGTAAATGCCTAACCTCAAGATTTCGGAGTTAATGACTAAACTTAAACACTTCGAAATTTGACGTTTGTAACAACTTCGAAATTTGACATTTGAGAAACATGGATAAACGTCTAATTCTGACGTGAGACTGTGAGAGCGAGTTGAGATTTTCTCTGCTACATCTTGTAAGATACTGTACGCACACCACACGCTCACACTATCACACACACACTATCACACCGCTACATACCATATTTAGTTTTTTGGGGTCAATTTCTTACCATATGTTGACCACAGAGACAGCACTCTAAATATCAATATTAATATAAATTAACATGTTTCTGAAGTGTCCTTTCTGGAAAGATGAAACAGGGTTGCGTGCGTGCGCGTGTGTGCACATGCGTGCGTGTGTTTGTGTGTGTCTGTGTGGAACAAGAGCTCACGGTTTGACCACTTTTGACTTCAGATTCAAGAGTGTTGTCCACTTTCTCCAAATGTAACATTTCTACGTTGTTTTTGACACCCTGGGTTGCCACCTGCAGGTTGAACCACCTGCTGCTGCCGGCTTCTCTCGTGGTTAAATTTAAACATTCATTACAAATGGCTAAGAGTTAAGGTTTTGGGATAGGGTTAATACAAAAACAACTCCCCGTCCACAACGCTC
>NC_059199.1:60213926-60248926 GCF_020615455.1 Coregonus clupeaformis | reverse complement strand
TGGCATAATACAAACCTCAGAAAACACATTGTAAATGTTAACTAAAAACCAATCACACCCAAATGCAATTACTGGTATCTCAAAAAAAAGCTTGTCTGAATGGTAATGAATGACGACTTGGTCTCGTTGGCTCTCTGCCAGTTTGTGTACGTATATATACAGTGGGGAAAAAAAGTATTTAGTCAGCCACCAATTGTGCAAGTTCTCCCACTTAAAAAGATGACAGAGGCCTGTAATTTTCATCATAGGTACACGTCAACTATGACAGACAAAATGAGAAAAAAATTTCCAGAAAATCACATTGTAGGATTTTTTATGAATTTATTTGCAAATTATGGTGGAAAATAAGTATTTGGTCAATAACAAAAGTTTCTCAATACTTTGTTATATACCCTTTGTTGGCAATGACACAGGTCAAACGTTTTCTGTAAGTCTTCACAAGGTTTTCACACACTGTTGCTGGTATTTTGGCCCATTCCTCCATGCAGATCTCCTCTAGAGCAGTGATGTTTTGGGGCTGTTGCTGGGCAACACGGACTTTCAACTCCCTCCAAAGATTTTCTATGGGGTTGAGATCTGGAGACTGGCTAGGCCACTCCAAGACCTTGAAATGCTTCTTACGAAGCCACTCCTTCGTTGCCCGGGCGGTGTGTTTGGGATCATTGTCATGCTGAAAGACCCAGCCACGTTTCATCTTCAATGCCCTTGCTGATGGAAGGAGGTTTTCACTCAAAATCTCACGATACATGGCCCCATTCTTTCCTTTACACGGATCAGTCGTTGTGGTCCCTTTGCAGAAAAACAGCCCCAAAGCATGATGTTTCCACCCCCATGCTTCACAGTAAGTATGGTGTTCTTTGGATGCAACTCAGCATTCTTTGTCCTCCAAACACGACGAGTTGAGTTTTTACCAAAAAGTTATATTTTGGTTTCATCTGACCATATGACATTCTCCCCAATCCTCTTCTAGATCATCCAAATGCACTCTAGCAAACTTCAGACGGGCCTGGACATGTACTGGCTTAAGCAGGGGGACACGTCTGGCACTGCAGTATTTGAGTCCCTGGCGGCGTAGTGTGTTACTGATGGTAGGCTTTGTTACTTTGGTCCCAGCTCTCTGCAGGTCATTCACTAGGTCCCCCCGTGTGGTTCTGGGATTTTTGCTCACCGTTCTTGTGATCATTTTGACCCCACGGGGTGAGATCTTGCGTAGAGCCCCAGATCGAGGGAGATTATCAGTGGTCTTGTATGTCTTCCATTTCCTAATAATTGCTCCCACAGTTGATTTCTTCAAACCAAGCTGCTTACATATTGCAGATTCAGTCTTCCCAGCCTGGTGCAGGTCTACAATTTTGTTTCTGGTGTCTTTTGACAGCTCTTTGGTCTTGGCCATAGTGGAGTTTGGAGTGTGACTGTTTGAGGTTGTGGACAGGTGTCTTTTATACTGATAACAAGTTCAAACAGGTGCCATTAATACAGGTAACGAGTGGAGGACAGAGGAGCCTCTTAAAGAAGAAGTTACAGGTCTGTGAGAGCCAGAAATCTTGCTTGTTTGTAGGTGACCAAATACTTATTTTCCACCATAATTTGCAAATAAATTCATTAAAAATCCTACAATGTGATTTTCTGAATTTTTTTTTCTCAATTTGTCTGTCATAATTGATGTGTACCTATGATGAAAATTACAGGCCTCTCTCATCTTTTTAAGTGGGAGAACTTGCACAATTGGTGGTTGACTAAATACTTTTTTTCCCCACTGTATGTGTGTGTGTGTGTGTGTGTGCGTGCATGCATGTGTGTGTATGTGTGTGTCTGAGCCTGCCAGAAAAGAACATCAGTGGTAGAAACACTTAAGCTGCTGGTGACTCTGAGAATAAACTAGCACCTGAATAGAAGTGTGTGTGTGTGTGTGTGTGTGCGTGTGTGTGTGTGCGTGTGTGTGCGTGTGCGTTTTGCCAGGATACGTGTGTGACAGATACCAGCCAGTTCGAATGGAAGAGCACAGAGAAAAGGTGTAGAGATAACCAGGAAGCTAATCAGCCAATCAGAAGCCAGATCTCTCTCAAAGTGAGGGAGGTAGAACTGTTACCAGAGAGGAGTTTATTTGGCTAGCAACACTCCCTCCAATCACGTTCCTTACACCGTGGCCTTAAAGAACTTTCTGATTGCCTGTCTGTGTGCATGGGCGTGTGGAGGGGGAGGGGAAAAATAAGCTCTGAAAAAATAAATACAGGTTTCAAGGTTTTTTCTTGGCAACTGCTGAGTGTGCGTGTGCACTTGTGTGTACACCTTGGTTTCCCGGGTGTGCGCGTTTGTGTATGTGTGTGTTAAGCAAATGTAGAACATAATTGAGGTTGAGCAATTGCAGAGACATCACAACACCCAGCCCCTCTTGCTTACGTTCCCCTCTTTGTAGCAGTCAGAAAATAGTGTCTCTGGATTGTCCTTGAGGAGCATATTTGACGAAGTGGCGCCGGAGAAGATGGCTGCCGTTTTTTACAGCCCTCTAACCAATTGTACTATTATGTGTGTTTTTTCACGTTATTTGTAATTTATTCTGTACATAATGTTTCTGCCACCGTCTGTTATGACCAAAAAGAGCTTCTGAATATCAGGACAGTGATTACTCACCTCGTATTGGACAAAGATTTTTTCTTCAACGAGCCGGACGCGAAGGATATCCTACAGACAGCCGACAAGGCCCAAATCCCCGTCATTCGCATGAGAAAGAGACTGAGATATCGTGGACGTAGTTCGGGGTGCCTTGTAAGGATCCGACGGCGAGCGAGTAAACTGCCTCTTCCATCAATCCTATTAGCCAATGTTGAATCATTTGAGAACAAATTGGACGACCTAAGATTACGGTTATCCTACCAACGGAACATTAAAAACTGTAATATCTTGTGTTTCACCGAGTCGTGGCTGAACGACGACATGGACAACATACAGCTAGCGGGCTATACGCTACATCGGCAGGATAGAACGGCTGACTCCGGTAAGACAAGGGGTGGCGGTCTGTGTATATTTCTAAACAACAGCTGGTGCACAAAATCAAATACTAAGGAAGTCTCGAGGTTTTCCTCGCCTGAGGTAGAGTATCTCATGATAAGCTGTAGACCACACTATTTACCAAGAGAGTTTTCATCTATATTTTTCGTAGCTGTCTATCTACCACCACAAACCAATGCTGGCATTAAGATTGCACTCAATGAGCTGTATAAGGCCATAAGTAAACAGGAAAACGCTCATCCAGAGGCAGCGCTCCTAGTGGCCGGGGACTTTAATGCAGGGAAACTTAAATCCGTTCTACCTAATTTCTACCAGCATGTAAAATGTGGAACCAGAGGGAAAAAAAACTCTAGACCACCTTTACTCCACACACAGAGACGCATACAAAGCTCTCCCTCGCCCTCCATCAGGTAAATCTGACCATAACTCTATCCTCCTGATTCCTGCTTATAAGCAAAAACTACAGCAGGCAGGACCAGTGTCTCGGTTAATAAAAAAGTGGTCAGATGACGCAGATGCTAAACTACAGGACTGTTTTGCTAGCACAGATTGGAATATGTTCCGGAATTCTTCAGATAGCATTGAGGAGTACACCACATCAGTCACTGGCTTCATCAATAAGTGCATCAATGACGTCGTCCCCACAGTGACCGTACGTATATACCCCAACCAGAAGCCATGGATTACAGGCAACATCCGCACTGAGCTAAAGGGTAGAGTTGCCACTTTCAAGGAGCGGGACTCTAACCCGGACGCTTATAAGAAATCCCGCTATGCCATCCGACGAACCATCAAACAGGCAAAGAGTCAATACCGGACTAAGATTGAATCATACTACACCGGCTCTGACACTCGTCGGATGTGGCAGGGCTTGAAAACTATTACAGACTACAAAGGGAAGCACAGCCGCGAGCTGCCCAGTGACACAAGCCTACCAGACAAGCTAAACCACTTCTATGCTCGCTTCGAGGCAAGCAACACTGAAGCATGCATGAGAGCATCAGCTGTTCCGGATGACTATGTGATCACGCTCTCCGTAGCCGATGTGAGTAAGACTTTTAAGCAGCAGCCTTGCTCTCTGCATGGCAAGATCTGGCAAAGAAAACAGTGACCGATAGGCGCGCGCGTAGACAAGATGGCGTATTGAATAGACAGCGGTACAAATCACCTCAAGATAAAAACATAATATTCAAAATCAGTAAGTTAGACTAAATATTAGCATTTCATATATTCGCAGTTAATACAATTCAATCTGGATAATAACACAAAACAAATCATCAAGGCAAGAGAAATATATCGACAAATATTACAACAACACGCAACACCCAAACATGTCGGAAGATAAACGAGGAGAACCAATCCCCAAGAGAAAACGCGACTCGTCGACTGATACAGATGATATATGCTTTTCATCACTGGGTCTGGGAAGTGTGGAAAGCGACCTGTTGAAGTCGATAAATGACAAACTGGGCATACTAGAGCTGGTCAGTAAGGGTGTAAAGGAGTTGAAGTCTTGAAATGAGTGACGAAAAAGCAGCGATAATGGAGAAAGAAACCAAATAATTAAAAGTGACAGTCACTAAGATGGAAACGGACGTTAGGGAACTAAACAAGGAGAACAACCTTCTGAGAGAAGCCTTACTAGACATCCAAACTAGATCGATGAGAGAAAATCTAGTACTTACGGGTATTCAGGAAAAAGAGGGAGAAGTGACTGAGAATATTGTGAAGGACTTCCTTCTTACAGCGCTGCAGATTCCACTCAAGGCTGTCGATCAAATCCAACTCGAACGTGTACACCGTTTCGGACAAAGAGGACAGAAATACGAGCGTCCAATTATTGCCAAATTTGCTTTTTTAAAGGATAAAGCAATGGTTAAAAGCCTAGGTAAAAGACTTGCTGGCACAAAAATAGGCATGAATGATCAGTTTCCGAGGGAGATTGCAGAAAGGCGCAAAGTTCTGCATCCAATGTTCAAGGAAAATGTGTTGCACTCGTTAGCGATAAATTGTATATTGACAACCAAATGTTCCGAGACACAAAGATTACTGAATGGCTATTCTGAAAGTTCTAATAGAGGAGTCGAATAATGGAACGCCCAATACTAGCCATGATAGGGATTGTAATATTAAAGAACATGTATAGTATTTTATAAAAGGATAAGACGACATAACAAGAAAAGATAACAAGCATAATAATACATCTTCAAATACAACTAATTAGAACATTGCATTTTTGGCAGGCAATTGTTGTTTTGGCAGACGGTTGTTGTGGTTGGTCCTGTGTGGCGTCCTTTCCCCCTTGCGGCAGGTGTGGGATGCAGGCGTGCGCTCGGCCCATATCCTCCGCAATCAGTCATGTGGAGTGCGTTTTTGTGTTTGGAAAAGTCTGGTGTTAAGTGAGTGAAAGGGGAAAGGTTGCATATTGTCACGGTTTCGGCCGAGGCTGCCTCTCTTCCTTGTTCGGGCAGGCTTCGGCGGTCGTCGTCTCCGGAGTACTAGCTGCCACCGTTGAATGTTTCTATGTTCGTTTGGTTTTGTCTGTATTATGTACACCTGTTTTCGTTTAGCACTAATTAGTGTCCTATAAGTTCTCGTTGTGTTAGTCTAGTGTTGTGTGTGATTGTTTCGCTGTCGTGTTTGTGCGCTACTGTTGCCTTGTGCATTTCGTATTTTCCTCCTCTGTGTTAGGAGGTTATGTACGCACTGTTTTGTGCGCCTTTTGGTTTTCGCCTGTGTGCGGACTTTCTCGCCTCAGGGCGTTTGGCTCGTTATTTGAGTGTGCTGTTCACTAAAGTCTATTGGACTTACTTTCTGCGTCCTGTGTCTGATTCCTGCACCACACCCACCTACAGCACCCGTTGACACATATCTGAGAGCCAACGGGTGTCTATGAGCAGGGGTAGTGAGAGAGAGCTTTCCATTTTGTGTAGATGAGGGATATACATTTTCAAATATAGTATACATCTAATCTATTTTTTATTGTCCTATCATGATGGAACGATCCCCAACCCTATATCCTGGACACCCACCTGAGCGACCCATACACCAAAGAGAAGTTCCCATCTGTTTTATGGACCTGCTGTGAATTGTCCATATGCAGCCTAAACAGAGAAATAAATGGGGTCAGAGACCTACTTGAGCAGCACCGCCCCCTCAAGATTCTGAGCATGCCTGGCAGGGTTGGTCCTACAAAGCCAGAGCCTCCGATGGGGTAGCATAATATACAAGGGAATTCTCAAAGCTGCTAATGAGAACCTTGATGACCTTTCACACTCGGACAATCAGAGAGGGGGCTTACTATTGTGGCCCAAGTGGCACAAAATAATCAAAGGTATGACTGCACAGAGATGTTTGGGTAAATGGTTACAAGTGAAGTGGTAGTTGCTTGTTAAAAATGTAATGTAATACAATGGCAATTCGTGTTATAGGTTAAAATCCTACACATGAATGCCGACATTATTACGCACATTAATTGATAATGATGGAAAATAAGATATGCAAGATATTTGAATAGATATTTTTTAAATAGCTATATAAATATATTGAGGTGAGAGCATTGGAAATGCTTTTGGCGGTTGACCTGCTTCTGTTTTGTGGGTGGCACTATGTGATGTTTTCGATGGATGGGTCCTGGCCCCTCGGGGGCATAGGGATCCGGGGGGACAGGGGTGGTATGCTGATCACTGGGATGACGGCCCAACTTGGGATGGGGAGGGGTTTTAGCGGGGGAATTAGTGGAGAACAATTGGAGGGTTATTTAGTAACATTGCAAATATCATGGTATAGCTACAGTATATGGACACTCAATCACTATGGTATTTCCTATTGGTAAATTTACAAATATATATAATGACAAATAGATTTGAAACTTGTATCTCATTATGGTATGTGGTGAAATAAGTATAGCCAGTTATAATTGTAATGGCTTAGCAGATAATAACAAAAGAAGAACAATATTTACATGGCTCAAAGAGAAGGAATATAATATCTATTGTTTACAGGAAACTCATTCAACAATTCTAGATGAAGTTGCGTGGAGAAAGGAATGGGGGGTGAAATATACTTCTCCCATGGGCTAAGAAACTCAAAAGGGGTGATGATATTAATTAACAATAATTTCGATCCGAATATGCAAATTGTCCAAACAGATACACAAGGTAGATGGATTATTTTAAATATGTTATTGGACCATAGACAAATATGGCTCATTAACCTTTACGGACAAAATAATGATGATCCACACTTTGAAAATATATATAATAAATTATCGACCTTGCAAGCAATTCAAGACTCTATTATTATGGTGGGAGATTATAATACCGTTTTGAATAGCTCAATGGACCGTAAAGGAAATCACACCACAAACAATCATCCTCATGCTCTTAAGGAAATCGTGAATGTCATGGATACATTAGAACTAGTAGATATATGGAGGCTTAAATATACTAACCTAGTGAGATATACCTGGCGGAGACTCAATCAAGCTAGTCGTCTTGACTACTTTCTTATGTCATTCTCGCTGGCGCCAAAAGTTTAAAAAGTGTTGATAGGGGACAGAATGTGGTCGGACCATCATATAATTGGCATAAACATTACTCTTACTGAATTTCCACGTGGGCGAGGATATTGGAAATTTAATCAAAGCCTTTTGGATGATAACTTGTTTTTAACTAGGACGACAAAACATAGGTACAGCAAATCCCCTTATTGTATGGGACACCTTTAAATGTGCCTTTAGAGGCCATGCAATTCAGTACTCATCTCGAAAACAAAAGCAATTTAGGTCAAAAGAGTCCACACTAACAAAGGAAATAGAAGGTCTAACAGAACAGATAGATAGCAATAAAAACTGTAACATAGAGGCTCAGAATAAATTAGAGGAAATTTTTTTTAGAAACTTATTCAACAAAGATCAAGTGTCATATATTATAAAAAATAAAGCAAACTGGATGGAATATGGGGAAAATGCACCAAATTATTTTTTTATCTTCAACATAGGAATGCTACCAAAAATAATTTATTGAAACTGGTTACAAATGACGGAGTCTCCCATGATTCACCAAATGATATTTTGAAGGAGGAAACAAAGTACTTTAAGCATATGTTTTCGTTTCAGTCACCTCCATCTCCTCTAACTGAAGCAAATTGTAGAGAGTTTTTTTCTATTGATAATGTAAAATTAACAGCCATACAGAAAGACTCATGTGAAGGTGAAATTACAGAGGAGGAACTTCTGGATGCAATTAAAGACTTTAAGTCCGGGAAAACTCCAGGGTTGGATGGCATACCAGTCGAGGTATACCAAACCTTTTTTGATATACTCAGAGGACTGTTATTAGCATGTTTTAACCACTCCTATGTAAATGGTAGATTATCAGACACTCAAGAAGAAGGCCTGATTTCATTATTACTGAAACAGGATACAAGTGGAAAATATAAAGATGCAGTGCATAAAAAAATTGCCGGCCCCTTACATTTCAGTGTTGTGATGCAAAAATTCTAGCAAAATGTATAGCACATAGAATTAAAAAGGTATTGTCGGACATTATTCATTCTAATCAGACAGGTTTTTTACATGGGCGATACATTGGAGATAATATAAGGCAAGTACTGGAAACAATAGAACACTATGAAAAATCTGGGAAACCAGGCCTACTATTCATAGCAGACTTCGAAAAGGCATTTGATAAAGTACGACTGGGGTTTACATATAAATGCCTGGACCATTTCAATTTTGGACAATCTCTTATAAATTGGGTTAAAATCATGTATAGTAACCCTAGGTGTAAAATAGTAAATAATGGCTATTTCTCAGAAAGTTTTAAACTGTCAAGAGGAGTGAAACAAGGTTGTCCACTATTGGCATATCTATTTATTATTGCCATTGAGATGTTAGCTATTAAAACCAGATCCAACAAGAATATCAAGGGATTAGAAATCCAGGGCTTAAAAAAAGGTGTCATTGTACGCTGATAATTCATGTTTTCTTTTAAAACCACAACTTGAATCCCTACACAGCCTCATAGAGGATCTAGATACATTTTCTAACCCCTCTGGATTACAACCAAATTATGCTAAATGTACTATATTACATATTGGATCATTAAAAAATACAATTTTTACATTACCATATAGTTTACCAATAAAATGGTCTGATGGTGATGTAGATATACTCGGAATACATATCCAAAATGAAATAAATGATCTCACTCCAAAAAAAATTAATAGAAAGTTAGCAAAAATAGATAAGATCTTGCTACCATGGAAAGGTAAATACCTGTCAATTTGTGGAAAAATCACACTGATTAACTCTTTAGTATTATTCCAGTTTACCTATTTGCTTATGGTCTTGCCTACGCCTAGCGAACAGTTTTTTTAATTATATGAGAAAAAAAGATTCCATTTTAATTTGGAACGGCAAGCCAGACAAAATTAAACGGGCCTATTTATATAATGAATATGAATTAGGAGGACAGAAATTATTAAATATTAAAGCATTAGATCTATCACTAAAAGCTTCAGTCATACAAAAATTATACTTAAATCCGAACTGGTTCTCTAGCAAACTAGTAAGATTGTCTCACCCAATGTTCAAGAAGGGACTTTTTCCCTTTATTCAGATTACAACCCCTCACTTTCAGGTATTTGAAAAGGAAATAATCTCCCAAATATCACTATTTCTAAAACAAGCCATAGAAAGTTGGTTGCAATTTCATTTAATCATCCAGAAATGACAGAACAAATATTGCAACAAATATTGTGGTTAAACTCAAATATACTAATTGATGAAAAACGTTCTTTATTGAGAAAATGTTGAAAAAAGGTATAATCTTCGCAAATGATATTATCGGTAGGAATGGTGGAGTTATGTCGCACATGCAGCTAACAAAACATATGGAAATGTCTGCTCTACCCAAAATTACAACCAAATAATTGCAGCATTAGAGGAAAGTGGAAGGAGGAAAAAGTAAGGAACTTGTCTGTCGGCCTTGCATTAAAGAACATAATTGGTTAAGGAAAACTGTGATGAATAAAAAAGTATATCAGTTTCACTTAAGGACCAAAAGATTAACAGCCGTCCCATATAGATTGCAAAATAGTTGTGAAGAGATTTTTGACGTACCGATTCCATGGCATAGTGTTTATGAACTGATACGCAAAACGACGCCGGATTCAAAACGTATAATTTTTCAATTTAAATTATTATATAAAAATTCTTGCTACCAATAGAATGTTATTTGTATGGGGGATACAATCTTCCCAGCTCTGCAGATTTGGCTGTGAAGAGACAGAATCATTAGATCATTTGTTTTGGTACTGTCCATTTGTAGCTTGTTTCTGGACACAGGTCCAGGAATGGCTGAAGGATTCCAATATTTGCATGGAGCTGATCCTGCAGATAGCACTACTGGGTGATCTGAAAAGTCATAGGCAATCGATCAATAATATAATAATACTTTAGTAAAGACGTTTCTTTTCAATTCACAAACTGTAGAAACAGTACAGTTGAAAAATATATGGCAAATAAAAATCCAATATGGAAGGTGTTAAGCGATAGATGGGAGGTGTTGAATGGAGCTGAAGGATGGGACTAATAACAACAACTAATAACAACAAGATAACTAGTGTAAGACATGCTGTGTCCATAATAAGTATATAGGTTATATATTGTGAGCTTTGTGAAAGAGCACAGTTAGAAAGATATGGCATATAGAAGCATACCAGATGGACATCATGAAAATGATCGGAGGAAGTTCAGGAGTAAAAACAAACAAAATATAATTAGTGACTGTGTCCATAAAATGTATATAGTATGTATAAGCATGAAGTAAAGGCCTAAGCGTTGTCGTTCACCAGCTTACTCCAATTAGGGAGGGGATGGTGGGGTTGGAAAGTAATAAAGGGAAATATATATATTTTTAAAGGATATGTACAGTGGGGGAAAAAAGTATTTAATCAGCCACCAATTGTGCAAGTTCTCCCACTTAAAAAGATGAGAGAGGCCTGTAATTTTCATCATAGGTACACGTCAACTATGACAGACAAAATGAGGAAAAAAAATCCAGAGAATCACATTGTAGGATTTTTTATGAATTTATTTGCAAATTATGGTGGAAAATAAGTATTTGGTCAATAACAAAAGTTTCTCAATACTTTGTTATATACCCTTTGTTAGCAATGACACAGGTCAAACGTTTTCTGTAAGTCTTCACAAGGTTTTCACACATTGTTGCTGGTATTTTGGCCCATTCCTCCATGCAGATCTCCTCTAGAGCAGTGATGTTTTGGGGCTGTCGCTGGGCAACACAGACTTTCAACTCCCTCCAAAGATTTTCTATGGGGTTGAGATCTAGAGACTGGCTAGGCCACTCCAGGACCTTGAAATGCTTCTTACGAAGCCACTCCTTCGTTGCCCGGGCGGTGTGTTTGGGATCATTGTCATGCTGAAAAACCCAGCCACGTTTCATCTTCAATGTCCTTGCTGATGGAAGGAGGTTTTCACTCAAAATCTCACGACACATGGCCCCATTCATTCTTTCCTTTACACGGATCAGTCGTCCTGGTCCCTTTGCAGAAAAACAGCCCCAAAGCATGATGTTTCCACCCCCATGCTTCACAGTAGGTATGGTGTTCTTTGGATGCAACTCAGCATTCTTTGTCCTCCAAACACGACGAGTTGAGTTATTACCAAAAAGTTATATTTTGGTTTCATCTGACCATATGACATTCTCCCAATCCTCTTCTGGATCATCCAAATGCACTCTAGCAAACTTCAGACGGCCTGGACATGTACTGGCTTAAGCAGGGGGACACGTCTTGCACTGCAGGATTTGAGTCCATGGCGGCGTAGTGTGTTACTGATGGTAGGCTTTGTTACTTTGGTCCCAGCTCTCTGCAGGTCATTCACTAGGTCCCCCTGTGTGGTTCTGGGATTTTTGCTCACCGTTCTTGTGATCATTTTGACCCCACGGGGTGAGATCTTGCGTGGAGCCCCAGATCGAGGGAGATTATCAGTGGTCTTGTATGTCTTCCATTTCCTAATAATTGCTCCCACAGTTGATTTCTTCAAACCAAGCTGCTTACCTATTACAGATTCAGTCTTCCCAGCCTGGTGCAGGTCTACAATTTTGTTTCTGGTGTCCTTTGACAGCTCTTTGGTCTTGGCCATAGTGGAGTTTGGAGTGTGACTGTTTGAGGTTGTGGACAGGTGTCTTTTATACTGATAACAAGTTCAAACAGGTGCCATTAATACAGGTAACGAGTGGAGGACAGAGGAGCCTCTTAAAGAAGAAGTTACAGGTCTGTGAGAGCCAGAAATCTTGCTTGTTTGTAGGTGACCAAATACTTATTTTCCACCATAATTTGCAAATAAATTCATAAAAAATCCTACAATGTGATTTTCTGGATTTTTTTATTCTCAATTTGTCTGTCATAGTTGACGTGTACGTATGATGAAAATTACAGGCCTCTCTCTTCTTTTTAAGTGGGAGAACTTGCACAATTGGTGGCTGACTAAATACTTTTTTCCCCCACTGTATGTATGTATATATATATGTGTATGTATGTGTATATGTATATATATATAGTATATATATATATATATATATATATATATATATATATATATATATATATATATATATATATATATATATATATATATATATATATATATATATATATATATATATATATATATATATATATATATACAGTGAGGGAAAAAGTATTTGATCCCCTGCTTATTTCGTACGTTTGCCCACTGACAAAGAAATGATCAGTCTATAATTTTAATGGTAGGTTTATTTGAACAGTGAGAGACAGAATAACAACAACAAAAATCCAGAAAAACGCATGTCAAAAATTTTATAAATTGATTTGCATTTTAATGAGGGAAATAAGTATTTGACCCCCTCTCAATCAGAAAGATTTCTGGCTCCCTGGTGTCTTTTATACAGGTAACGAGTTGAGATTAGGAGCACACTCTTAAAGGGAGTGCTCATAATCTCAGCATGTTACCTGTATAAAAGACACCTGTACACAGAAGCAATTAAATCAATCATATTCCAAACTCTCCACCATGGCCAAGACCAAAGACCTCTCCAAGGATGTCAGGGACAAGTTTGTAGACCTACACAAGGCTGGAATGGGCTACAAGACCATCTCAAAGCAGCTTGGTGAGAAGGTGACAACAGTTGGTGCGATTATTCGCAAATGGAAGAAACACAAAATAACTGTCAATCTCCCTCGGCCTGGGGCTCCATACAAGATCTCAGCTAATGGAGTTGCAATGATCATGAGAACGTTGAGGAATCAGCCCAGAACTACACGGGAGGATCTTGTCAATGATCTCAAGGCAGCTGGGACCATAGTCACCAAGAAAACAATTGGTAACACACTACGCCGTGAAGGACTGAAATCCTGCAGCGCCTGCAAGGTTCCCCTGCTCAAGAAAGCACATATACAGGCCCGTCTGAAGTTTGCCAATGAACATCTGAATGATTCAAAGGAGAACTGGGTGAAAGTGTTGTGATCAGATGAGACCAAAATAAAGCTCTTTGGCATCAACTCAACTCTGCGTGTTTGGAGGAGGAGGAATGCTGCCTATGACCCCAAGAACACCATCCCCACCGTCAAACATGGAGGTGGAAACATTATGTTTTGGGGGTGTTTTTCTGCTAAGGGGACAGGACAACTTCACAGCATCGAAGGGACGATGGATGGCACCATGTACTGTCAAATCTTGGGTGAGAACCTGCTTCCCTCAGCCAGGACATTGAAAATGGGTTGTGGATGGGTATTCCAGCATGACAATGACCCAAAACACACGGCCAAGGCAACAAAGGAGTGGCTCAAGAAGAAGCACATTAAGGTCCTGGAGTGGCCTAGCCAGTCTCCAGACCTTAATCCCATAAAAAATCTGTGGAGGGAGCTGAAGGTTCGAGTTGCCAAACATCAGCCTCGAAACCTTAATGACTTGGAGAAGATCTGCAAAGTGGAGTGGGACAAAATCCCTCCTGAGATGTGTGCAAACCTGGTGGCAAACTACAAGAAACGTCTGACCTCTGTGATTGCCAACAAGGGTTTTGCCACCAAGTACTAAGTCATGTTTTGCAGAGGGGTCAAGTAATTATTTCCCTCATTAAAATGCAAATCAATTTATTACATTTTTGACATGCGTTTTTCTGGATTTTTTTGGTGTTATTCTGTCTCTCACTGTTCAAATAAACCTACCATAAAAATTATAGACTGATCATGTCTTTGTCAGTGGGCAAACGTACAAAATCATCAGGGGATCAAATACTTTTTTCCCTCACTGTATATATATATATATATATATATATATATATATATATATATATATATATATATATATATATGCGAGAAAGAAAAGAAAAAACATATGGGGGATTGGAAGTGATGCAGACAATTACATTGATGGAAGTTACAATCTATCTGCAATATTAAAGCTGATCTACCTCCTAAAAAAAAAAAAAAAAACATTGACCAGGATGTGCACACCGAGCATGTGCTGACCAACTGGCAAGTGTCTTCATTGACATTTTCAACATGTCCCTGACTGAGTCTGTAATACCAACATGTTTCAAGCAGACCACCATAGTCCCTGTGCCCAAGGACACTAAGATAACCTGCCTAAATTTCTACCGACCCGTAGCACTCACGTCTGTAGCCATGAAGTGCTTTGAAAGGCTGGTCATGGCTCACATCAACACCATTATCCCAGAAACCATAGACCCACTCAAATTTGCATAACGCCCCAACAGATCCACAGATGATGCTATCTCTATTGCACTCCACACTGCCCTTTCCCACCTGGACAAGAGGAACACCTATGTGAGAATGCTGTTCATTGACTACAGCTCAGCGTTCAACACCATAGTGCCCTCAAAGCTCATCACTAAGCTAAGGATCCTGGGACTAAACACCTCCCTCTGCAACTTGATCCTGGACTTCCTGACGGGCCGCCCCCAGGTGGTAAGGGTAGGTAACAACAGATCTGCCACGCTGATCATCAACACGGGGGCTCCTCAGGAGTACGTGCTCAGTCCCTTCCTGTACTCCCTGTTCACCCATGACTGCATGGACAGGCACGACTCCAACACCATCATTAAGTTTGCTGACAACACAACGATGAGACAGCCTATAGGGAGGAGGTCCGAGACCTGGCCGTGTGATGCCAGGATAACAACCTCTCCCTCAACGTGACCAAGACAAAGGAGATGATTGTGGACTACAGGATTAAAAAGAGCACTGAGCACGCCCCCATTCTCATCGATGGGGCTGTAGTGGAACAGGTTGAGCGCTTCAAGTTCCTTGGTGTCCACATCACCAACAAACTATCATGGTCCAAACACACCAAGACAGTCGTGAAGAGGGCACGACAAAGCCTATTCCCCCTCAGGAGACTGAAAAGATTTGGCATGGGTCCTCAGATCCTCAAAAAGTTCTACAGCTGCACCATGAAGAACATCCTGATTGGTTGCATCACCGCCTGGTATGGCAAAAGCTCGGCCTCCGACCGCAAGGCACTACAGAGGGTAGTGCGTACAGCCCAGTACATCACTGGGGCCAAGCTTCCTGCCATCCAGGACCTCTATACCAGGCGGTGTCAGAGGAAGGTCCTCAAAATTGTCAAAGACTCCAGCCACCCTAGTCATAGACTGTTCTCTCTGCTACCGCACGGCAAGCAGTACCGGAGCGCCAAGTCTAGGTCCAAAAGACTTCTCAACAGCTTCTACCCCCAAGCCATAAGACTCCTGAACAGCTAATCATGGCTACCCGGACTATTTGCACTGCCCCCCCCACCCCTACCCCCCTCTTTTACGCTGCTGCTACTCTGTTTATTATTTATGAATAGTCACTTTAACTCTACCCATATTACCTCAATTACCTCGACTAGCCGGTGCCCCCGCACATTGACTCTGCACCGGTACCCCCCTGTATATAGCCTCCCTACTGTTATTTTATTTTACTGCAGCTCTTTAGTTATTTGCTTTTTTTATTTAACACTTAAAAAAAAAAATATGGAATGCATTGTTGGTTAAGGGCTTGTAAGTAAGCATTTCACTGTAATATCTACACCTGTTGTATTCGGCGCATGTGGCATTATTTTATTTTATTTTTGTACTTGTTCTGTGTTATTTTCCATATCTAAGGGGTACTGTACTGTGATGACATCTGCACACGGGGAAGCCATGGAGCAGGAACCTTCAAAGGCCATTTGGGTGGGGGAGACTGTGAAACTCTCCTGCCATTGTTAGGCTCAAGAGCTTTCACACTTCTCACTTCACACTTCAGTGCTAACTTGAAGTTGCAGCCAGGTCTGTTCTGTCCTAGCAGTTTGGTAGTTTAGTAGTTTAGAGATCATTGTCTTTTAGTTTTTGGCTTCAGAAGTAGGTTCAGACTGAGCATTACTCACTCAGTTTTGTGTTGGATGGTATTTCCAGTTTTTTCCTGCTGTGTTTCTTCTGCATGTTTTGGTTTGTTGGAAGTTTTTTCTTGATAGTTCTTGGTAGTAATAACCCATTCAGATAATTTGGTCCAAAATAAGGTTTCAGGTATGGAATTTTTATTTGGATTGAAGGTTTTGATGTAGAGGGTAGTGTCCTGTATAAGGGTAGTGTCCTGTATAAGGGTAGTATCCTGTATAAGGGTAGTGTCCTGTATAAGGGTAGTGTCCTGTATAAGGGTAGTATCCTGTATAAGGGTAGTGTCCTGTATAAGGGTAGTGTCCTGTATAAGGGTAGTATCCTGTATAAGGGTAGTGCCCTGTATAAGGGTAGTGTCCTGTATAAGGGTAGTATCCTGTATAAGGGTAGTATCCTGTATAAGGGTAGTGTCCTGTATAAGGGTGGTATCCTGTATAAGGGTAGTGTCCTGTATAAGGGTAGTGTCCTGTATAAGGGTAGTATCCTGTATAAGGGTAGTGTCATGTATAAGGGTAGTGTCCTGTATAAGGGTAGTGTCCTGTATAAGGGTAGTGTCCTGTATAAGGGTAGTGTCCTGTGTAAGGGTAGTATCCTGTATAAGGGTAGTGTCCTGTATAAGGGTAGTGTCCTGTATAAGGGTAGTATCCTGTATAAGGGTAGTGTCCTGTATAAGGGTAGTGTCCTGTATAAGGGTAGTATCCTGTATAAGGGTAGTGTCCTGTATAAGGGTAGTGTCCTGTATAAGGGTAGTATCCTGTATAAGGGTAGTATCCTGTATAAGGGTAGTGTCCTGTATAAGGGTAGTATCCTGTATAAGGGTAGTGTCCTGTATAAGGGTAGTGTCCTGTATAAGGGTAGTATCCTGTATAAGGGTAGTGTCCTGTATAAGGGTAGTGTCCTGTATAAAGGTAGTGTCCTGTATAAGGGTAGTATCCTGTATAAGGGTAGTGTCCTGTATAAGGGTAGTGTCCTGTATAAGGGTAGTGTCCTGTATAAGGGTAGTATCCTGTATAAGGGTAGTGTCCTGTATAAGGGTAGTGTCCTGTTGTCACGATCGTTGACTGATGAAGCGGACCAAGGCGCAGCGTGATAAACGTACATACTTTATTCAGAACTAAACACGAACAAAACAACAAACGAAACGTGAAGTCCTAGGTTAACACAAAACCTTAACGGAACAAGATCCCACAACCTAACATGCCACAAGGCTGCCTAAGTATGGTCCCCAATCAGAGACAACGAGCTACAGCTGTCTCTGATTGGGAACCACCCTGGCCAACATAGAAACAAAACGATCTAGAACAAAGACCAATGAAAACTAAACATAGAAAAACTAAACATAGAAAATCCACACCCTGGCTCAACATTTAAGAGTCACCAGAGCCAGGGCGTGACACCTGTATAAGGGTAGTGTCCTGTATAAGGGTAGTATCCTGTATAAGGGTAGTGTCCTGTATAAGGGTAGTATCCTGTATAAGGGTAGTGTCCTGTATAAGGGTAGTGTCCTGTATAAAGGGTAGTATCCTGTATAAGGGTAGTGTCCTGTATAAGGGTAGTATCCTGTATAAGGGTAGTGTCCTGTATAAGGGTAGTATCCTGTATAAGGGTAGTATCCTGTATAAGGGTAGTGTCCTGTATAAGGGTAGTATCCTGTATAAGGGTAGTGTCCTGTATAAGGGTAGTATCCTGTATAAGGGTAGTGTCCTGTATAAGGGTAGTGTCCTGTATAAGGGTAGTATCCTGTATAAGGGTAGTGTCCTGTATAAGGGTAGTATCCTGTATAAGGGTAGTGTCCTGTATAAGGGTAGTATCCTGTATAAGGGTAGTATCCTGTATAAGGGTAGTGTCCTGTATAAGGGTAGTGTCCTGTATAAGGGTAGTATCCTGTATAAGGGTAGTGTCCTGTGTAAGGGTAGTATCCTGTATAAGGGTAGTATCCTGTATAAGGGTAGTGTCCTGTATAAGGGTAGTGTCCTGTATAAGGGTAGTATCCTGTATAAGGGTAGTGTCCTGTATAAGGGTAGTATCCTGTATAAGGGTAGTGTCCTGTATAAGGGTAGTATCCTGTATAAGGGTAGTGTCCTGTATAAGGGTAGTATCCTGTATAAGGGTAGTGTCCTGTATAAGGGTAGTGTCCTGTATAAGGGTAGTATCCTGTATAAGGGTAGTGTCCTATATAAGGGTAGTATCCTGTATAAGGGTAGTGTCCTGTATAAGGGTAGTATCCTGTATAAGGGTAGTGTCCTGTATAAGGGTAGTATCCTGTGTAAGGGTAGTGTCCTGTATAAGGGTAGTATCCTGTATAAGGGTAGTGTTCTGTATAAGGGTAGTGTCCTGTATAAGGGTAGTGTCCTGTATAAGGGTAGTATCCTGTATAAGGGTAGTATCCTGTATAAGGGTAGTATCCTGTATAAGGGTAGTGTCCTGTATAAGGGTAGTGTCCTGTATAAGGGTAGTGTCCTGTATAAGGGTAGTATCCTGAATACAGGAAGAGCTGCGCAGGGATGGGACGTCAGCAGCTGAAACCACCAGAGGACCGGCTGAAGGGCTGCGCAGGGATGAGACGTCAATGCAATAAAAGGAGAGGAGCAAGACACTTTACAAAACAAAAACATTTGGAAAATGTGGAGTTGTCCACAAGCCAAAAAATTGCCCTTCATATATAGGCTGTCTCATCGTTGCCTGTGATCAGGCCTACCACTTTTGATAATCTGCAAACTTAATATGGTGTTGGAGTCGTACTTGGCCATTTAGTCATGGGTGAACAGGGAGTACAGGAGGGGACTGAGCACGCACCCTTGAAGTGATGAATAACATACAGCTGGCGGGTTATACATTTTTACATTTGAGTCATTTAGCAGACGCTCTTATCCAGAGCGACTCACAGTTAGTGAGTGCAGACATTTTTCATAGAGGGATTTCTTATAAGCATCCATGTTAGAGTCCCACCCCTTGAAAGCTGCAGCTTTACGGTCACTGTGGGGACTTGTAAATCAGGAGGATAGAGTTATGGTCAGATTTGCCAAATGGAGGGCGAGGGAGAGCTTTGTACGCGTCTCTGTGTGTGGAGTAAAGGTGGTCTAGAGTTTTTTTCCCCCTCTGGTTGCATATGTAACATGCTGGTAGAAATGAGGTAAAACGGATTTAAGTTTCCCTGCATAAAAGTCCCGGGCCACTAGGAGCGCTGCCTCTGGATGAGCATTTTCTTGTTTGCTTATGGCCTTATACAGCTCAATGAGTGTGGTCTTAGTGCGAGCATTGGTTTGTGGTGATAAATAGACAGCTATTAAAAATATAGATGAAAACTCTCTTGGTAAATAGTGTGGTCTACAGCTTATCATGAGATACTCTACCTCAGGCGAGCAAAACCTCAAGACTTCCTTAATATTAGATTTCGTGCACCAGCTGTTATTTACAAATCTAACAGACCACCACCCCTTGCCGATGCACCAAAAACCCTGCCAGCTGTATGTTATCCATGTCGTCGTTCAGCCACGACTCGATGAAACATAAGATGTTACAGTTTTTAATGTCCCGTTGGTAGGATAGTCTTGATTGGAGCTCATCCATTTTAATTATCCAATGATTGTACGTTGGCTAATAGGACTGATGGTAGAGACGGATTACCCGCTCGCCATCGGATCCTTACAAGGCACCCCGATGCGACATCCCATCAACATTTTGATGTGAAGACGATCTTCACCCCGGGAAAGTTCATGTTCGCCGCCGACACTCTTTCAGCGAGCAGTCGACAGGAAAGAGAGCGCTGACACACAGGAAAAACACTGAGATCCAGGCCTACGTTGACCTGATCGTAGCATCACTTCCTGTGTCTGCCGAGAGAATGGATCAGATCATAGAGACAGCAGCTGACCAAACTATGACATGGGTTTAAAGAAACAATACTGAAAGGATGGCCTGCACAGAAAACAACTGTCCAAGGAGAATACGGGATTACTGGATGTGCAGAGCAGAGCTCACCGTTGTGGATGACATTGTGTTCAAAGGCAACAAGATTCTCCATCCCATGCAGAACAGACTTTCACCTGCACAAATGTTGATGGGATGTTGCATCAGAACTAACCTACCCATCCATGAAGACTTGCTAACATCCAGAGGTGCTCACAAAGTCAAAACAAACACAGCGACACAACAAAAGTGCATGACAGTTACCTGAACTGAAACCTGGAGATCATGTACGACTCCGAGACATCACAACAGGAACCTGGATGTAGCAAGGACGCATGCAGAGAGAAGTTTCACCGCGATCTAATGAGATCCAAACGGAGCAAGGATCACAACTGAGACGAAACAGAGTGGATCTAAGGCTTCAGCCATTCACTCAAGGGACTGAGGATCATCAGGAAGATACTGCTGAAGTGTCAAATGCCTTTAGCAAGGGACAAAACTGTCAGAACACCCTGACTGACAACAAACCCTGAAGAAAAAAAAAAAGAAAAAAAAAGGAAAGAAATGTGTGTTATGGAAAATTGCATGTTATGCAGGTTGAGTAAACAAATGTGAGATTTGATATGTGACATGTTTATTTACAGAGAAAAATTTGTGTTTTTTTAAAGGAAGGAAGATGTGTTGTTATGTGTTACTAACATTAAGACACACTTAATGTTAGTAGTTGTGGTCCTCTGTAGCTCAGCTGGTAGAGTACGGCGCTTGTAACGCCAAGGTAGTGGGTTCGATCCCCGGGACCACCCATACACAAAAATGTATGCACGCACGACTGTAAGTCGCTTTGGATAAAAGCGTCTGCTAAATGGCATATTATTATTTTTATTTTTTATTTTAAGACTATGTTACCCAGCAGGCTATGCGAGGGTGGAGGGGGTTAAGTATGCCTTGCATGGCTACACAAGGATATTGCTAGCTGAAGTATCTCTTTGTTAAAAGTCATTAAACCAATGCCCCGGTTAGTCATCATACAAGGAACATCATAACACTTGTGTTCCTAGCTCCAACAGTGCAGTAATATCTAACAATACACAACAATACACAACAATACACAACAATACACATGAATCTAATAGTAAAAGAATGGAACAGAGATCTCCTCTGTTCTCTCCAGATAGTTAATATGTTACACTAAAGAGATATTGGTGGGTGGGTGGGTGGGTGGGTGGGTTGGTGGGTGGGTGGGTGGGTGGATGGGTTGGTGGGTGGGTGGGTTGGTGGGTGGGTGGGTGGGTTGGTGGGTGGGTGGGTGGGTGGGTATTGGTGGGTGGGTGGGTGGGTGGGTGGGTGGGTGGGTGGGTTGGCGTATAATGTGAATGTCTAGCAAGCAATAGGTTGCGTTTTAGCTAATGAGCAACTTTGCAACCACTTAGCATGTTAGCTAACCCTTCCCCTAACCCTAACCGTAACCTTTAACATAAATCCTAACCCTAACCTTAACCCTAACCTTAACCTTAACCTTTAACCTTAACCCCTAATCCTAACCCCAAGCCTAGCTAAAATTAGCATTAGCCACCTAAATTGAAATTCATAACATATCATACTTTTAGCAAATTCGTAACATATTGTACAAATTGCGGTACGTAACATTACATACGAATTGTAATTCAGAAGATATCATACCATGCAAAACATAAAATAACATACTAATTGGAGTGTCCCGGATGTACATTTACTATGTTACGTTTACCCCTGAGTCCAGGCTGACAGGGCACCAACAAAGTAGGACATCTCCTCTCCTCTCATCTCCTCTCCTCATGGTTCCAGTGCTGCTCATTAGCATTCCCACGATGAATGACATTTCCCCCAGAGCATAACATGGTGTTGATGGTGACATCATCCAGGATGCTTCCCAAATGGCACCCTATTCCCCATGCAGTGCACTACTTTTCACCAGGCCTCATATGTCTCTGGTCAAAAGTAGTGCACTGTATAGGGAATAGGGTGCCATTTGGGACTCAGCCCTGTGATCAGCAGTGTATTAATCCTGCCTTTGTGTGATGAAGTAATTGGGTCTCTGTCTCTACCTCCATCCCTGTCTCTCTCTCCTCTTTAGACCCCCAGCACTAATAACACTGCTCTGCTTCTCCGAGAGAGGGAGAGAGAGCGAGACAGAGAGAGAAAGAGAGAGAGAGAGAGAGAGAGAGAGAGAGAGAGAGAGAGAGAGAGAGAGAGAGAGAGAGAGAGAGAGAGAGAGAAAGAGATAGAGAGAGAGAGAGAGAGAGAGAGAGAGAGAGAGAGAGAGAGAAAGAGATAGAGAGAGAGAGAGAGAGAGAGAGAGAGAAAAGAGAGAGAGAAAGAGAGAGAAAGAGAGAGAGAGAGAGAGAGAGAGAGAGAGAGAGAGAGAGAGAGAGAGAGAGAGAGAGAGAGAGAGAGAGAGAAAAGAGAGAGAGAAAGAGAGAGAAAGAGAGAGAGAAAAGAGAGAGAGAGAAAGAGAGAAAGGGGAGGAAGAGAGAGAGCAAGAGTGAGTGATGGAGAGAGGAGGAGAGAGAGGGATGAATAGAGAATGAAACAGAGGAGAGAGAGAGAGAGAGAGAGCGAGAGAGAGATGGAGAGAGGCACTGTGCTGGTATTGCTGTGGGGTTAGAGCATGACTACACATTCAGGTGTCAATCTCAGCTAGGATTATTAAAGCCTGGAGGAGACCGCTTATTGTTAGAATAATGTCACAGTCTAGAGATCTTTTTTTCTTTCTCTCGCTCTCCCTCTCTCGTCGCTCGCTCTCTCTCTCTCTCTCTCTCTCTCTCTCTCTCTCTCTCTCTCTCTCTCTCTCTCTCGCTTTCTCTTTCTCTCTCTCTCTCTCTCTCTGTCTGTCTCTCTCTCTGTCTTGCTCTCTCTGTCTCTGTCTCTGTCTCTCTCTGTTTGTCTCTCTCTCTGTCTGGCTCTCTCTCTGTCTCTCTCTCTCTCGTCCAGACCGACAATTAGTGCATTCATCTTAAGATTGCTGTTTGAGACAACCACATATCACATTCGTAGCAAGTACATTTCCCCTCAATAAGGTAGTTATCAGCAACATTAGTGCATTAGTAGGAAGATACCTTTTTTGGTGAGAGGGGGAGGGGAGGGGCATGCGATTAATCTAAGATACTCTTTGAAGAGGTATGATTTCAGACGTTTTTGGAAAATGAGCAGGGACTCTGCTGTCCTAGCTTCAGGGGGAAGCTGGTTCCACCATTGGGGTGACAGGACAGAGAAGAGCTTTGACTGGGCTGAGCTGAGCTGGAGCTGACCTACCATAGGGGTGGGAGGGCCAAGAGACCAGAGGTGGCAGAATGGAGTGCTCGGTTTTGGGTTGTAGGGTTTGAGCATAGCCTGAAGGTAGGGAGGGGCAGTGGTGTTCTGGATAAGTTGCAAGGGTTAGATGGCACAAGTGGGAGCCCAGCAAACAGAGAGTTGCAGTAGTCCAGACGGGAGATGACGAGTGCCTGGATTAGGACCTGCGCCGCTTCCTGTGTGAGGAAGGGTCGTACTCTACGGATGTTGTAGATCATGAACCTGCAGGAGCGAGTCACTGGTTTGATGTTTTCAGAGAATGACAGGGTGTTGTCCAGGGTCACGCCAAGGTTCTTTGCACTCTGGGATGGGGCTGTCTCTCTCTCTCTCTCTCTCCCTCCTCTTTTCTAAACCAGCACCTTGGTGAATAATAGAAGAAGACAAGAGAAGAAGAATACGCTTCGTTTAAAAAGTACTTGTGGTGAATTTATCTTTTAATTTCTACTCCCATTCACCCTCTCTTTCTATGCGGCAGTATCATCTGATTGGTGATATTGCTGTATCTCCTTTGGGAAATGCTGTTTTCTGTCTACAACAACAACCTCAGTCAGGGCCGCTGTTACTATGCAACGGTTGTGTCCCCTTCTTCTTTAAGAGGCTCCTCTGTCCTCCACTCGTTACCTGTATTAATGGCACCTGTTTTGAACTTGTTATCAGTATAAAAGACACCTGTCCACAACCTCAAACAGTCACACTCCAAACTCCACTATGGTCAAGACCAAAGAGCTGTCAAAGGACACCAGAAACAAAATTGTAGACCTGCACCAGGCTGGGAAGACTGAATCTGCAATAGGTAAGCAGCTTGGTTTGAAGAAATCAACTGTGGGAGCAATTATTAGGAAATGGAAGACATACAAGACCACTGATAATCTCCCTCGATCTGGGGCTCCACGCAAGATATCACCCCGTGGGGTAAAAATGATCACAAGAACGGTGAGCAAAAATCCCAGAACCACACGGGGGGACCTAGTGAATGACCTGCAGAGAGCTGGGACCAAAGTAACAAAGCCTACCATCAGTAACACACTACGCCGCCAGGGACTCAAATCCTGCAGTGCCAGACGTGCCCCCTGCTTAAGCCAGTACATGTCCAGGCCCGTCTGAAGTTTGCTAGAGTGCATTTGGATGATCCAGAAGAGGATTGGGGGAATGTCATATTGTCAGATGAAACCAAAATATAACTTTTTGGTAAAAACTCAACTCGTCGTGTTTGGAGGACAAAGAATGCTGAGTTGCATCCAAAGAACACCATACCTACTGTGAAACATGGGGGTGGAAACATCATGCTTTGGGGCTGTTTTTCTGCAAAGGGACCAGGACGACTGATCCGTGTAAAGGAAAGAATGAATGGGGCCATGTATCGTGAGATTTTGAGTGAAAACCTCCTTCCATCAGCAAGGGCATTGAAGATGAAACGTGGCTGGGTCTTTCAGCATGACAATGATCCCAAACACACCGCCCGGGCAACGAGGGAGTAACTTCGTAAGAAGCATTTAAAGGTCCTGGAGTGGCCTAGCCAGTCTCCAGATCTCAACCCCATAGAAAATCTTTGGAGGGAGTTGAAAGTCCGTGTTGCCCAGCGACAGCCCCAAAACATCACTGCTCTAGAGGAGATCTGCATGGAGGAATGGGCCAAAATACCAGCAACAGTGTGTGAAAACCTTGTGAAGACTTACAGAAAACTTTTGACCTGTGTCATTGCCAACAAAGGGTATATAACAAAGTATTGAGAAACTTTTGTTATTGACCAAATACTTATTTTCCACCATAATTTGCAAATACATTCATTACAAATCCTACAATGTGATTTTCAGAATTTCTTTTTCTCATTTTGTCTGTCATAGTTGACGTGTACCTATGATGAAAATTACAGGCCTCTCTCGTCTTTTTAAGTGGGAGAACTTGCACAATTGGTGGCTGACTAAATATTTTTTTTCCCCACTGTAAATGCCAGAACTGGACAGGAACCTGACACCCTCAACACACAGGGGAACAAACACCTACCTGGAGGTGACAGCATTCCCTCCCCCATATGCCCCCCTAGGCACAACTACGACAACATAACCAACAAAAACGGGTCACAACTCCTGCAGCGCTGTCGCACACTGGGTATCTACATACAGTGGGGCAAAAAAGTATTTAGTCAGCCACCAATTGTGCAAGTTCTCCCACTTAAAAAGATGAGAGAGGCCTGTAATTTTCATCATAGGTACACGTCAACTATGACAGACAAATTGAGAAAAAAAAATCCAGAAAATCCCATTGTAGGATTTTTAATGAATTTATTTGCAAATTATGGTGGAAAATAAGTATTTGGTCACCTACAAACAAGCAAGATTTCTGGCTCTCACAGACCTGTAACTTCTTCTTTAAGAGGCTCCTCTGTCCTCCACTCGTTACCTGTATTAATGGCACCTGTTTGAACTTGTTATCAGTATAAAAGACACCTGTCCACTACCTCAAACAGTCACACTCCAAACTTCACAATGGCCAAGACCAAAGAGCTGTCAAAGGACACCAAAAACAAAATTGTAGACCTGCACCAGGCTGGGAAGACTGAATCTGCAACAGGTAAGCAGCTAGGTTTGAAGAAATCAACTGTGGGAGCAATTATTAGGAAATGGAAGACATACAAAACCACTGATAATCTCCCTCGATCTGGGGCTCCATGCAAGATCTCACCCCGTGGGGTCAAAATGATCACAAGAACGGTGAGCAAAAATCCCAGAACCACATGGGGGGACCTAGTGAATGACCTGCTGAGAGCTGGGACCAAAGTAACAAAGCCAACCATCAGTAACACACTACGCCGCCAGGGACTCAAATCCTGCAGTGCCAGACGTGCCCCCTGCTTAAGCCAGTACATGTCCAGGCCCGTCTGAAGTTTGCTAGAGTGCATTTGGATGATCCAGAAGAGGATTGGGGGAATGTCATATTGTCAGATGAAACCAAAATATAACTTTTTGGTAAAAACTCAACTCGTCGTGTTTGGAGGACAAAGAATGCTGAGTTGCATCCAAAGAACACCATACCTACTGTGAAACATGGGGGTGGAAACATCATGCTTTGGGGCTGTTTTTCTGCAAAGGGACCAGGACGACTGATCCGTGTAAAGGAAAGAATGAATGGGGCCATGTATCGTGAGATTTTGAGTGAAAACCTCCTTCCATCAGCAAGGGCATTGAAGATGAAACGTGGCTGGGTCTTTCAGCATGACAATGATCCCAAACACACCGCCCGGGCAACGAGGGAGTAACTTCGTAAGAAGCATTTAAAGGTCCTGGAGTGGCCTAGCCAGTCTCCAGATCTCAACCCCATAGAAAATCTTTGGAGGGAGTTGAAAGTCCGTGTTGCCCAGCGACAGCCCCAAAACATCACTGCTCTAGAGGAGATCTGCATGGAGGAATGGGCCAAAATACCAGCAACAGTGTGTGAAAACCTTGTGAAGACTTACAGAAAACTTTTGACCTGTGTCATTGCCAACAAAGGGTATATAACAAAGTATTGAGAAACTTTTGTTATTGACCAAATACTTATTTTCCACCATAATTTGCAAATACATTCATTACAAATCCTACAATGTGATTTTCAGAATTTCTTTTTCTCATTTTGTCTGTCATAGTTGACGTGTACCTATGATGAAAATTACAGGCCTCTCTCATCTTTTTAAGTGGGAGAACTTGCACAATTGGTGGCTGACTAAATACTTTTTTTCCCCACTGTAGTTAATGATAGGCTTCGAGGGGACTCCTATGGTAGGTACACCTAAAGCTCCTCTCTTGGCAGTGGTTTTTTAGACTACTTTATCACTGACCTCAACCCAGAGTCTCTCAGAGCATTCACAGTCAGCCCACTGACACCCCTATCAGACCACAGAGAAATCACAGTCTACTTGAACAGAGCAATACTCAATCATGAGGCATCAAAGCCAGAGGAACTGAATAATATTAAGAAATGCTATAGATGGAAGGAAAGTAGTGTGGAAACATACCAAAAAACAATTAGGCAACAACAAATTCAATCCCTTTTGGACAACTTCCTGGAGAAAACGTTTCACTGTAATAATGAAGGTGTAAACTTGGCAGTAGAAAACCTAAACAGTATATTTGACCTCTTCGCTATCAAATCTAAAAATGTCAAGCAGAAACCCTAATAAAATTAAGAACAATGACAAATGGTTTGATGAAGTATGCAAAAACCTAAGAAAGAAATTGAGAAACCTATCCAACCAAAAACATAGAGACTCAGAAAACCTGAATATACGACTTCACTATGGTGAATCACTAGAACAGTACAGAAATACACTACAGAAAAAGAAGGAACAACATGTCAGAAATCAGCTCAATGTAATTGAAGAATCCATAGACTCTAACCACTTCTGGGAAAATTGGAAAACACTGAGTGGCGCAGTGGTCTAGTGGCTGTGCCAATAGAGATCCTGGTTCGAATCCAGGCTCTGTCATAGCCGGCTGTGACCGGGAGACCCATGGGGCGGTGCACAATTGGCCCAGCGTCGTCCAAGGTAGGGGAGGGAATGGCCGGCAGGGATGTAGCTCAGTTGGTAGAGCATGGCGTTTGCAACACCAGTGTTGTGGGTTTGATTCCCACGGGGGGCCAGTATGAAATTTTAAAAAAATAATAATAATGTATGCACTCACTAACTGTAAGTCGCTCTGGATAAGAGCGTCTGCTAAATGACTAAAATGTAAAAACAAAAATCAACACGAAGAGTTATCTATCTAAAATGGAGATGTATGGATTTTCCATTTCTTCAATCTTTTTGGCCCTAAAACGAAGAACAAACAGCAAAACATATACATGATCAAATACAAATCTTAGAATCAACTATTAAAGACTACCAGAACCCACTGGATTCTCCAATTACATTGAATGAACTACAGGACAAAATACAAACCCTCCAACCCAAAAAGGCCTGTTGTGTTGATGGTATCCTCAATTATATGATAAAATATACAGACCACAAATTCCAATTGGCTATACTTAAACTCTTTAACATAATCCTTAGCTCTGGCATCTTCCCCAATATTTGGAACCAAGGACTGATCACTCCAATCAACAAACGTGGAGACAGATTTGACCCCAATAACTACCGTGGGATATGCGTCAACTGCAACCTTGGGAAAATCCTCTGCATTATCATAAACAGCAGACTCGTACATTTCCTCAGTGAAAACAATGTACTGAGCAAATGTCAAATTAGCTTTTTACGAAATAACCGTACGACAGATCACGTATTCACCCTGCACACCATAATTAACAAACAAACCTACCAAAATAAAGGCAATGTCTTCTCATGGTTAGTTGATTTCAAATAAGCTTTTGACTCAATTTGGCATGAGGGTATGCTATACAAATTGATGGAAAGTGGTGTTGGGGGAAAAATATACAACATTATAAAATCTATGTACACAAACAACAAGTGTGTGGTTAAAATTGGCAAAAAACACACGCATTTCTTTCCACAGGGCCGTGGGATGAAACAGGGATGCAGCTTCAGCCCCAACCTCTTCAAAATATATATATCTATTTTAACAATTGGTGAGGGAACTAGAACAGTCTGCAGGACCCGGTCTCACCCTACTAGAATCTGAAGTCAAACGTCTACTGTTTTCTGATGATCTGGTGCTTCTGTCCACAACCAAGGAGGTCCTACAGCAGCACCTACAGTTGAAGTTGAAAGTTTACATACACTTAGGTTGGAGACTTTAAAACTCATTTTTCAACCACTCCAAAAATGTCTTGTTAACAAACTATAGTTTTGGCAAGTCAGTTAGGACATCTACTTTGTGCATGACACAAGTAATTTTTCCAACAATTGTTTACAGACAGATTATTTCACTTAAAATTCACTGTATCACAATTCCAGTCGGTCAGAAGTTTACATACACTAAGTTGACTGTGCCTTTAAACAGCTTGGAAAATTCCAGAAAATGATGTAATGGCTTTATAAGCTTCTGATAGGCTAATTGACATCATTTGAGTCAATTGGAGGTGTACCTGTGGATGTACTTCAAGGCCTACCTTCAAACTCAGTGCCTCTTTGCTTGACATCATGGGAAGATCAAAATAAATCAGCCTAGACCTCAGAAAGAAATGTGTAGACCTCCATAAGGTACCACATTCATCTGTACAAACAATAGTACGCAAGTATAAACACCATGGGCCCATGCAGCCGTCATACCGCTCAGGAAGGAGACGCGTTCTGTCTCCAAGAGATGAACGTACTTTGGTGCGAAAAGTGCAAATCAATCCCAGAACAACAGCAAAGGACCTTGTGAAGATACTGGAGGAAATAGGTACAACATTATCTATATCCACAGTAAAACAAGTCCTATATCGACATAACCTGAAAGGCCGCTCAGCAAGGAAGAAGCCACTGCTCCAAAACCGCCATAAAAAAGCCAGACTACGGTTTGCAACTGCACATGACAAAGATCGTACTTTTTTGAGAAATGTCCTCTGGTCTGATGAAACAAAAATAGAACTGTTTGGCAATAATGACCATCGATATATTTGAAGGAAAAAGTGGGATGCTTGCAAGCCAAAGAACACCATCCCAACCGTGAAGCACGGGGGTGGCAGCATCATGCTGTGGGGGTGCTTTGCTGCAGGAAGGACTGGTGCACTTCACAAAATAGATGGCATCATGAGGAAGGAAAATTATGTGGATATATTGAAGCAACATCTCAAGACATCAGTGAGGAAGTTAAAGCTTGGTTGCAAATGGGTCTTCCAAATGGACAATGACCCCAAGCATACTTCCAAAGTTGTGGCAAAATTGCTTAAGGACAACAAAGTCAAGGTATTGGGGTGGCCATCACAAGGCCCTGACCTCAATCCTATAGGAAATATGTGGGCAGAACTGAAAAAGCGTGTGCGAGTAAGGAGGCCTACAAACCTGACTCAGTTACACCAGCTCTGTCAGGAGGAATGGGCCAAAATTCTCCCAACTTATTGTGGGAAACTTGTGGAAGGCTATCCGAAACGTTTCACCCAAGTTAAACAATTTAAAGGCAATGCTACCAAATACTAATGAAGAAATGAAATAAATAAAAGCTGAAATAAAAAATTATCTCTACTATTATTCTGACATTTCACATTCTTAAAATAAAGTGGTGATCTTAACTGACCTAAGACATGGAATCTTTACTAGGATGAAATGTGAGGAATTGTGAAAAACTGAGTTTAAATGTATTTGGCTAAGGTATATGTAAACTTCCGACTTCAACTGTAGATCTTCTGCACAGATTCTGTCAGACCTGGGCCCTGACAGTAAATCTAAGTAAGACAAAAATATTGGTGTTCCAAAAAAGGTCCAGTTGCCAGAACCACGAATACAACTTCCAACTACACACCGTTGACCTAGAGCACACAAAAAACTATACATACCTCGGCCTAAACATCAGCGCCACTGTTAACTTCCACAAAGCTGTGAACGATCTGAGATACAAGGCGAGAAGGGCCTTCTATGCCATCAAAAGGAACATAAAATTCGATGTACCAATTAGGATCTGGCAAAAAATACTTGAATTAGTTATAGAACCCCATTGCCCTTTATGGTTCTGAGGTCTGGGGTCCGCTCACCAACCATGAATTCACAAATGGGACAAACACCAGGTTGAGACTTTGCATGCAGAATTCTACAAGAATATCCTCTCTGTACAACGTCAAACACCAAATAATGCATGCAGAGCAGAATTAGGGTGACACACACTAATTATCAAAATCCAGAAAAGAACCGTTAAATTCTACAACCACCTAAAATGAAGCGATTCCCAAACCTTCCATAACAAAGCCATCACCTACAGAGAGATGAACCTGGAGAAGAGTCACCTTGTCACGGATTCTGCCGAGGCTGCCTTTCCTCCTTGCTCGGGCAGGCTTCGGCGTTCGTCGTCACCGGAGTACTAGCTGCTGCCGATCTATGTTCTATGTTTCTGTGTTCTACCTGTTGTTGTCTGATTGTTTTACACCTGTTTCCCATCTTGTAATTACTCCGTCCCTATTTAACCCTGTGGCTCCCATTGTGCTCTGTGCGTGTTTGTTTATTGTTTCGGGTGTCATTGGTGAGCGGGTTTGTTGTTTTTCTTGTTTCTTTACGTGTTCAGTAAAGTTACGTTTTCATTGAGTTCTGTGTCCTGCGCCTGACTTCGTCTACCGCATTACACTGACACCGTGACAGAAACACGCACCAATATGACACAACAAGAGCACGGCGCTTGTAACGCCAGGGTAGTGGGTTCGATCCCCGGGACCACCCATACACAAAAATGTATGCACGCATGACTGTAAGTCGCTTTGGATAAAAGCGTCTGCTAAATGGCATATTATTTATATTATTATGAGGTCAGCAGGAACAGCCGGATTTACCGAGACGATGGAGGAACGAGTCCAACGTCAAGAGACAATGATTCAGACTCTCGGTGCCACAATGGAATGAGTGTTCCAGATGATGGAACGATTGGAGAGAGGTGGTATTCCTTCACCATTTCCAACCACACAACCACTTACAACACTGGCTACCACTTCGCCACCTGGGTCCAGTGGAGTTTGGCTCTCGCTCCCGAGGGCATATGACGGTACACCTGCCGGGTGCCAGGGATTTCTCCTCCAGGTAGAACTCTACCTGGCCACTATTCACCCGGTGCCCTCGGGATACGAGAGCGTGTCCGCCCTCATCTCCTGTCTATCGGGGAAGGTGCTTGAGTGGGCCAACGCAGAGTGGGGAGGAATAGACTCGAGAACTGTCCGCTGCGAGGATTCATCCGCCGCTTCCGGGCGGTATTCGATCATCCACCTGAAGGGAGAGCGGCGGGAGAACGTCTGTTCCACCTACGACAGGAGATGAGGAGCGTGCAGGATTTTGCGCTGGAGTTTAGAACTTTAGCAGCCAGTGCGGGATGGAATGAGAGGGCCCTGATCGACCACTATCGTTGCAGCTTAAGGTAGGACGTCCGTCGGGAACTGGCCTGCAGGGACACCAATCTCAACCTGGACCAACTGGTGGACATGTCCATCAGGTTGGATAACCTGTTGACAGCCCGCGGACGTTCTGATGGGGGGCCGTCCATTCCATCCCCCAGCACCTCCGAGCCTACCCCCATGGAGCTCGGAGGTGCTGCGGTTAGGGAGACTGGGAGAGGGACCGTCCCCTGCACCAACTGTGGCCGCAGAGGACACACTGCTGGTCGGTGCTGGGGAGGGTTCTCAGGAGGTCGAGGCAGCAGGCAGAGCACTGGTCGACCGTCTCAGGTGAGTAGGCACCCGACTAACCCAGAGCTCCCTGTTGCTAATATGTGTATTGATATTATGTTTCCAGAGTTTTCTCCCCATTCCCAGCATAAGGCGCTAGTATATTCAGGCGCGGCTGGGAATTTTATTGATCGCCAGTATGCCCGTAGTTTAGGGATTCCTACTGTGTCTGTTGATAAACCTTTCCCTGTTCACGCATTAGATAGTCGCCCGTTAGGGTCAGGCATAATCAGGGAGGTCACCACCCCACTTCTGATGAGGACGCAGGGGGGTCATGAGGAGAGGATTAGCCTCTATCTGATTGATTCTCCTGCGTATCCTGTGGTGTTGGGACTTCCCTGGTTAACCATTCATGACCCCACGATTTCATGGCAAAAGAGGGCTCTCAAGGGATGGTCCGGTCAGTGTTCAGGGAGGTGTGTAGGAGTTTCCTTGGGGGCAGCTACGGTGGAAAGTCCAAACCAGGTTTCCACTATGCACATTCCTTCCGAGTATGCCGATTTGGCTATCGCCTTCAGTAAAAAGAGGGCGACTAAATTACCACCCCATTGTCAGGAGGATTGTGCGATAAATCTCCATGTAGGAGCTGCACTTCCCCGGAGTCACGTGTATCCTTTGTCTCAGGAGGAGAAGGCGGCTATGGAGACATATGTCACCGACTCTCTGAGGCAGGGATACATTCGGCCATCCACTTCACCTGTCTCCTCAAGTTTCTTTTTTGTGAAGAAGAAAGATGGTGGGTTACGCCCGTGCATTGATTACCGTGGCCTAAATCAGATTACCATCAAGTACAGCTATCCATTACCCCTGATAGCTAGTATGACGGAATCATTGCACGGGGCACGCTTCTTCACAAAATTGGATCTCAGGAGCGCGTACAACCTAGTGCGTATCCGGGAGGGAGATGAGTGGAAGACGGCATTTAGTACCACCTCTGGACATTATGAGTATCTGGTCATGCCATACGGGTTAATGAATGCTCCATCAGTTTTCCAATCATTTGTGGATGAGATTTTCAGGGACCTGTACGGACAAGGGGTAGTGGTGTATATTGATGACATCCTTATATACTCCGCTACACGGGCCGAGCATGTGTCCCTGGTGCGTAAAGTGCTTGGACAACTGTTGGAGCATGACCTGTATGCTAAGGCAGAGAAATGCCTGTTCTTCCAGGAGTCCATCTCTTTCTTGGGGTACCACATGTCCGCGTCAGGGGTGAGGATGGAGAGTGACCGCATTTCGGCCGTGTGTAATTGGGCGACTCCAACCACGGTAAAGGAGGTGCAGCGATTTTGGGTTTTTGCCAATTACTACCGGAGATTTATCCGGGGCTTTGGTCAGGTAGCAGCTCCCATTACCTCGTTACTGAAGGGGGGCCGGTGCGTCTGCGGTGGTCAGCTGAGGTGGACAGGGCTTTTAGTCGTCTGAAGGACCTATTTACCTCTGCTCCAGTGCTGGCTCATCCGGACCCCTCCTTAGCCTTCACGGTTGAGGTGGACGCGTCCGAGGCTGGGATAGGCGCCGTACTGTCTCAGCGCTCGGGTACGCCACCAAAACTCCGCCCCTGTGCCTTCTTTTCGAAGAAGCTCAGCCCAGCAGAGCGCAACTATGATGTGGGGGACCGGGAACTGTTGGCTGTGGTCGACACTCTGAAAGCGTGGAGACATTGGCTTGAGGGGGCTAAACACCCTTTTCTCATTTTGACTGACCACCGCAATCTAGGTAGGTTTTTCTTGTTTCAGTAAAGTTACGTTTTCATTGAGTTCTGTGTCCTGCGCCTGACTTCGTCTACCGCATTACACTGACACCGTGACACACCTAAGCAAGCTTGTCCTGGGGCTCTGTTTACAAACACAAACAGACCCCACAGTATCCCAGGACAGCAACACAATTAGACCCAACCAAATCATGAGAAAACAAAAATATAATTACTTGACAAATTGGAAAAAATCAACAAAAAATCAGAGCAACTAGATTGCTATTTGGCCCTGAACAGAGAGTACACAGTGGCAGAATACCTGACCA
>NC_059199.1:60206426-60208926 GCF_020615455.1 Coregonus clupeaformis | reverse complement strand
AGATGCGGTTGTCGGGGAATCATTCTGAGATGATTTCATTTTTCATTCTGCCGTCTTCCCATGTTCCTCTGGTCCTTGGATACCCCTGGCTGAAGGAACACAATCCCACGTTCGATTGGGTGACGGGCAAGGTAACGAGTTGGAGCCTTGATTGTCATGCTAACTGTCTCAAGACTGCCTGCCCCCATTCGGTTCCCAGTCAGGTGATTGAGGCTAAACCCCCAGATTTGTCCCTGGTTCCCGAGACATATCACGATTTGGGGAAGTTTTCAGTAAGCAGAAGGCTCTGTCACTTCCTCCCCACCGACCATATGATTGTGCCATCAACCTGGTTCCTGGAGCTGTCTACCCCAAGGGAAGGTTATACAGTATCTCCCGACCTGAACGTGAGGCGTTGGAGACCTACATCAAGGAGTCCCTAGCTGCTGGTCTCGTTCGTCCCTCGTCATCACCCCTGGGGGCAGGATTCTTCTTTGTGGGAAAGAAGGATGGCTCTCTTCGACCGTGTATTGATTATCGGGGGTTGAATGACATCACGGTCAAGAACAAGTATCCCCTGCCCTTGATGAGTTCTGCCTTCGACTCCTTACAGGGTGCTACGGTGTTCACCAAGCTAGACCTACGCAATGCGTATCACCTGGTCCGGATCAGAGAGGGGGACGAGTGGTTGACGGGATTCAATACACCGATGGGTCACTTCGAGTATCAGGTGATGCCGTTTGGACTGACCAATGCTCCAGCGGTATTCCAGAGTATGGTGAACGACGTCCTGAGAGATATGATCGGTCTCTTCGTGTTTGTTTACCTGGATGACATTCTGATCTTCTCGAAGGAACCTTCCGACCACGTCCAGCATGTCCGGCAGGTTCTGCAGCGATTGTTGGAGAATCGCCTGTTCGTGAAGGCCGAGAAGTGCGAGTTTCACGCCCACACTACATCCTTTCTCGGGTACATCATCTCCAGGGGTGAGATTAGGATGGATCAGGAGAAGGTTAGAGCGGTTCTGGAATGGGCCCAGCCCGGTACGAGATTGCAACTCCAGAGATTTTTGGGGTTTGCGAATTTCTACCGCAGATTCATCCGGGGATTACAGCCGTGGTGGCCGCTCCATTAACTGCCTTGACTTCCAGTATCAGGACCTTCAAGTGGAATCCGGAGGCGGATCGAGCGTTTCTGGATTTGAAGAGGCGATTCACCAACGCACCGATTCTCTCTCAACCGGACACGGCCCGTCAGTTCAATCGTTGAAGTGGGCGCGTCTGATGTGGGAGTTGGCGCCATCCTGTCGCAGCGATGCTCCACGGACAGTAAACTCCATCCCTGCGCCTACTACTCCGTCGCCTTTCGCCTGCAGAGAGGAATTACGATGTGGGTAACCGGGAGCTTCTCGCGGTGAAACTTGCCTTGGAGGAGTGGCGCCACTGGTTGGAGGGGGCGGAGCAACCGTTTATTGTCTGGACTGACCACAAGAATCTTGCTTACGTGCAATCGGCTAAACGTCTCAACTCCCGTCAGGCCAGGTGGGCGTTGTTTTTCGGACGATTCAAGTTTGCCCTGGACGTTCCGACCTGGATCTAAGAACGGCAAGGCGGACGCCTTGTCCCGGATGTTCTCCAAGACGGAGGAGAGTGGGTCCAAGACCGAGACTATTCTCCCCGGAACTGCGTCGTGGGAGCAGTGATGTGGAAGATTGAGGAGGAGGTGCTGGCGGCCCTTCGGACTCAGCCCGGTCCCGGTAACGGTCCACCCGGGTCGGTTGTTTGTGCCTGAGTCGGTTCGTCCTGCTGTCCTCAAATGGTCCCACGCCAGCAAGATGGCTTGTCACCCTGGCGTGGCTCGGACAATGGCGTTTCTTCGCAGACGTTTTGGTGGCCTGCCATGGCCGAGGATACTCGGGGTTTTGTTGCTGCCTGTCCAGTGTGTGCGCAGAATAAGAGTACCAATCGGCCCAGCTCTGGACTACTTCACCCCCTTCCTATTCCCCGGCGTCCATGGTCGCATCTGGCCCTGGACTTCGTCACGGGGTTGCCCGCTTCTGAGGGGAACACGGTCGTTCTGACTATCGTGGACAGATTCAGCAAGTTCGCCCACTTTGTGCCTATTGCCAAGCTTCCCTCTGCCTCGGAGACGTCCGAGATCCTGGTTAGGGAGGTTTTCAGGGTCCACGGTTTGCCCAGTGATATCGTTTCCGACCGTGGCCCTCAGTTTACCTCTGCTGTCTGGAAGTCCTTCTGTGTGGCCATTGGAGCTACAGTCAGTCTCACATCTGGTTTTCACCCCCAATCCAATGGTCAGGCGGAGAGAGCCAACCAGAAGATGGAATCCACGCTACGCTGTCTGGTCTCTTCCAACCCCACCTCCTGGGCCTCTCAGTTGCCTTGGGTTGAGTATGCCCACAATACTCTCCCTACATCTGCCACTGGGATGTCTCCCTTCCAGTGCCTGTATGGCTACCAACCTCCCCCTGTTCCCTTCTCAGGAGAGGGAGCTATCAGTGCCT
>NC_059199.1:60198926-60201426 GCF_020615455.1 Coregonus clupeaformis | reverse complement strand
GCTGCAAAGAAACCACTACTAAAGGACACCAATAAGACGAAGAGACTTGCTTGGGCCAAGAAACACGAGCAATGGTCATTAGACCAGTGGAAATTTGTCCTTGGTCTGGAGTCCAAATGTGAGATTTTTGTTTCCAACTGCTGTGTCTTTGCGAGACGCAGAGTAGGTGAACGGATGATCTCCGCATGTGTATTTCCCAATGTAAAGCATGGAGGAGGTGGTGTTATGGTGTGGGGGTGCTTTGCTGGTGACACTGTCTGTGATTTATTTAGAATTCAAGGCACACTTAACCAGCAGGGCTTCCACAGCTTTCTGCAGCGATATGCCATCCCATCTGGTTTGGGCTTAGTGGGACTATCATTTGTTTTTCAACAGGACAATGACCCAACACACCTCCAGGATGTGTAAGGGCTGTTTTACCAAGAAGGAGAGTGATGGAGTGCTGCATCAGATTACCTGGCCTCCATAATGCCCCGACCTCAACCAAATTGAGATGGTTTGGAATGAGTTGGACCGCAGAGTGAAGGAAAAGCAGCCAACAAGTGCTCAGGATATGTGGGAACTCCTTCAAGTCTGTTGGAAAAGCATTCCAGGTGAAGCTGGTTGAGTGAATGCCAAGAGTGTGCAAAGCTGTCATCAAGGCAAAGTGTGGCTATTTGAAGAATCTCAAATATAAAATATATTTTGATTTGTTTAACACTTTTTGTGTTACTACATGATTCCATATGTGTTATTTCATAGTTTTGATGTCTTCACTATTATTCTACAATGTAGAAAATAGTAAAAATAAAGAAAAACCCTTGAATGAGTAGGTGTTCTAAAACGTTTGACCGGTATTGTAGTGTAGTGTATAGGATCATACTGTAGTGTACTGTATAGTATCATACTGTTGTGTATAGTATCATACTTTAGTATAATGTATTGGATCATACTGTAGTGTAGTGTATAGTGTAATACTGTTGTGTATAGTATCATACTGTAGTGTGGTGTATAGCACCATGATATAGTGCAGTGTATAGTGTAATACTGTAGTGTAGTGTATAGTGTAATACTGTAGTGTAGTGTATAGTATCATACTGTAATGTAGTGTATAGTATCATACTGTTGTATAGTGTATAGTATAATACTGTAGTGTATAGGATCATACTGTAGTGTAGTGTATATTATCATACTGTAGTGTACAGTGCATAGTGTCATACTGTAGTGTAGTGTATATTATCATACTCTAGTGTAGTGTATAGTATCATACCGTAGTGTAGTGTATAGTATCATACTTTAGCGTAGTGTATATTATCAAACTGTAGTGTAGTGTAGTGTATTGTATAGGATCATACTGTAATGTAGTGTAGTGTATAGGATCATACTGGAATGTAGTGTATAGTATCATACTGTTGTGTAGTGTATAGTATCATGCGGTAGTGTATTGTTTAGTATCATACTTTAGTGTAGTGTATAGTATCATACTTTAGTGTAGTGTATAGTATCATACTTTAGTGTAGTGTATAGTATCATACTTTAGTGTAGTGTATAGTATCATATTGTAGTGTATAGTATCATACGTTAGTGTAGTGTATATTGTCATACTGTAGTGTCTAGTGTCCATTATCATACTGCAGTGTAGTGTATAGGATCATACTTGAGTGTAGTGTATAGTATCTTACTTGAGTGTAGATTATAGTATTATACTGTATTGTAGTGTGTAGTATCATACTTTAGTGTGGTGTATTTTATCATACTGTACTGTAGTGTATAGTATCATACTGCAGTGTATAGTATCATACTGTGGTGTAGTGTATAGTATCATACTGCAGTGTATAGTATCTTACTGTGGTGTAGTGTATAGTGTAATATTGTAGTGTATAGTATCATACTGTGGTGTAGTGTATAGTGTAATATTGTATTGTATTGTATAGTATCTTACTGTGATGTAATTTATAGTATCATACTTTAGTGTAGTGTATAGTATCATACTTTAGTTTAGTGTATATTGTCATACTCTATGAAACATCACGTTCTTCTCTATCATCTCTATATGAGTTTGTGACAACTCTAGATGGATATGTTCTTAATGCCGTGATATCAGTGTGTGTCTGTGTGTCTGTGTGTGTGTGTGTGTGTGTCATATCAGTGTTTGTGTGTGTGTGTGTGTGTGTGTGTGTGTGTGTGTATGTGTTATATATGATTATATGCGCAGTGGTCTAAGGCACTGCATAGCAGTGCTAGCTGTGCCACTAGAGATCCTGGTTCGAATCCAGGCTCTGTCATAGCCGGTCGCGACCGGGAGACCCATGTGGCGGCACACAATTGGCCCAGCGTCGTCCAAGGTAGGGGAGGGAATGACCGGCAGGGATGTAGCTCAGTTGGTAGAGCATGGCGTTTGCAACGCCAGGGTTGTGGGTTCGATTCCCACGGGGGGTATATAAAAAAAAATAAAAAAAATAACTAACTGTAAGTCGCTCTGGATAAGAGCGTCTGCTAAATGACTAAAATGGAAAATGGA
>NC_059199.1:60181426-60193926 GCF_020615455.1 Coregonus clupeaformis | reverse complement strand
TCCAGAGCTAATACTTGGTGGAAGCACTCCAGAGCTAATACTTGGTGGAAGCACTCCAGAGTTAATACTTGGTGGAAGCACTCCAGAGCTAATACTTGGTGGGAGCACTCCAGAGTTAATACTTGGTGGAAGCACTCCAGAGCTAATACTTGGTGGGAGCACTCCAGAGCTAATACTTGGTGGAAGCACTCCAGAGCTAATACTTGGTGGGAGCACTCCAGAGCTAATACTTGGTGGAAGCACTCCAGAGCTAATACTTGGTGGAAGCACTCCAGAGCTAATACTTGGTGGAAGCACTCCAGAGCTAATACTTGGTGGAAGCACTCCAGAGCTAATACTTGGTGGAAGCACTCCAGAACTAATACTTGGTGGAAGCACTCCAGAGCTAATACTTGGTGGAAGCACTCCAGAGCTAATACTTGGTGGAAGCACTCCAGAGCTAATACTTGGTGGAAGCACTCCAGAGCTAATACTTGGTGGGAGCACTCCAGAGCTAATACTTGGTGGGAGCACTCCAGAGCTAATACTTGGTGGGAGCACTCCAGAGCTAATACTTGGTGGAAGCACTCCAGAGCTAATACTTGGTGGAAGCACTCCAGAGCTAATACTTGGTGGAAGCACTCCAGAGCTAATACTTGGTGGGAGCACTCCAGAGCTAATACTTGGTGGGAGCACTCCAGAGCTAATACTTGGTGGAAGCACTCCAGAGCTAATACTTGGTGGGAGCACTCCAGAGTTAATACTTGGTGGGAGCACTCCAGAGCTAATACTTGGTGGGAGCACTCCAGAGCTAATACTTGGTGGAAGCACTCCAGAGCTAATACTTGGTGGAAGCACTCCAGAGCTAATACTTGGTGGAAGCACTCCAGAGCTAATACTTGGTGGGAGCACTCCAGAGTTAATACTTGGTGGGAGCACTCCAGAGCTAATACTTGGTGGGAGCACTCCAGAGCTAATACTTGGTGGAAGCACTCCAGAGCTAATACTTGGTGGAAGCACTCCAGAGCTAATACTTGGTGGAAGCACTCCAGAGCTAATACTTGGTGGGAGCACTCCAGAGCTAATACTTGGTGGAAGCACTCCAGAGCTAATACTTGGTGGAAGCACTCCAGAGCTAATACTTGGTGGAAGCACTCCAGAGCTAATACTTGGTGGGAGCACTCCAGAGCTAATACTTGGTGGGAGCACTCCAGAGCTAATACTTGGTGGAAGCACTCCAGAGCTAATACTTGGTGGAAGCACTCCAGAGCTAATACTTGGTGGAAGCACTCCAGAGCTAATACTTGGTGGAAGCACTCCAGAGCTAATACTTGGTGGAAGCACTCCAGAGCTAATACTTGGTGGAAGCACTCCAGAGTTAATACTTGGTGGAAGCACTCCAGAGCTAATACTTGGTGGAAGCACTCCAGAGCTAATACTTGGTGGAAGCACTCCAGAGCTAATACTTGGTGGGAGCACTCCAGAGCTAATACTTGGTGGAAGCACTCCAGAGCTAATACTTGGTGGGAGCACTCCAGAGCTAATACTTGGTGGAAGCACTCCAGAGCTAATACTTGGTGGAAGCACTCCAGAGCTAATACTTGGTGGAAGCACTCCAGAGCTAATACTTGGTGGGAGCACTCCAGAGCTAATACTTGGTGGGAGCACTCCAGAGCTAATACTTGGTGGAAGCACTCCAGAGCTAATACTTGGTGGAAGCACTCCAGAGCTAATACTTGGTGGAAGCACTCCAGAGCTAATACTTGGTGGAAGCACCTTTGGGACCCTTTACAGCTGTAAATCTACCAAATCTGCACCTCTTAAGGCAACATATATTCATTGTTTTTGTCAGAATTGGTCAAGCTCAGTAAATTTGGTTTGGAATCATTGATGGACAGTAATATTATAAACCTTGTCTCTGATTTTCAAGCAAAATGAAGCCAGGACTGAGACTTGACCACTCAGGAACACTGAACACCTGTTGGAAAGACATTCTGGAGTTTCTTTGGCGTTACATTTTGTGTAATTGTCCCACTAAAAAAATAAAACTATCCCAAGGTTAGTTTTCTGAAGACTGAGGCGGGTTTTCCTCTTATCATGTTTTGTGGTGGCAGCCTCATGTTATGGGTATGCTTGTCTCCAGCAGAGACCGGGGAGTTGGTCAGGATCAAAAAAAATATTAAAGGAGCAAAGCCCAGATAAAAAGATAGAGAAAACCCTGCCTCTGTCTTATGAATACCTAAAACCTGGGATAGTTTTATTTTTCAGCGGGACAATTACACACATGTTCATGCCAAAGACACACTGGAATGGCTTTCCAACAGGTGTTGAGTGTTCCTGAATGTTCCCGTCTCAGTCCTGACTTTAATCTGCTTGAAAATCAGACTAGGTTTGAATATTGCTGTCCATCAATGACTACCATTCAAATTTCCTGAGCTTGAGGAATTTTGACACAAAAAAATAAAGGGAACACTTACACAACACAATGTAACTCCAAGTCAATCACACTTCTGTGAAATCAAACTGTCCACTTAGGAAGCAACACTGATTGACAATACATTTCACATGCTGTTGTGCAAATGGAATAGACAACAGGTGGAAATTATAGGCAATTAGCAAGACACCCCCAATAAAGAAGTGGTTCTGCAGGTGGTGACCACAGACCACTTCTCAGTTCCTATGCTTCCTGGCTGATGTTTTGGTCACTTTGGAATGCTGACAGTGCTTTCACTCTAGTGGTAGCATGAGACGGAGTCTACAACCCACACAAGTGGCTCAGGTAGTGCAGCTCATCCAGGATGGCACATCAATGCGAGCTATGGCAAGAAGGTTTGCTGTGTCTGTCAGCGTAGTGTCCAGAGCATGGAGGCGCTACCAGGAGACAGGCCAGTACATCAGGAGACGTGGAGGAGGCTGTAGGAGGGCAACAACCCAGCAGCAGGACCGCTACCTCTGCCTTTGTGCAAGGAGGAGCTTGAGGAGCACTGCCAGAGCCCTGCAAAATGACCTCCAGCAGGCCACAAATGTGCATGTGTCTGCTCAAATGGTCAGAAACAGACTCCATGAGGGTGGTATGAGGGCCCGAAGTCCACAGGTGGGGGTTGTGCTTACAGCCCAACACCGTGCAGGACGTTTGGCATTTGCCAGAGAACACCAAGATTGGCAAATTCGCCACTGGCGCCCTGTGCTCTTCACAGATGAAAGCAGGTTCACACTGAGCACATGTGACAGACGTGACAGAGTCTGGAGACGCCATGGAGAACGTTCTGCTGTCTGCAACATCCTCCAGCATGACCTGTTTGGCGGTGGGTCAGTCATGGTGTGGGGTGGCATTTGTTTGGGGGGCCGCACAGCCCTCCATGTGCTCGCCAGAGGTAGCCTGACTGCCATTAGGTACCGAGATGAGATCCTCAGACCCCTTGTGAGACCATATGCTGGTGCGGTTGGCCCTGGGTTCCTCCTAATACAAGACAATGCTAGACCTCATGTGGCTGGAGTGTGTCAGCAGTTCCTGCAAGAGGAAGACATTGATGCTATGGACTGGCCCGCCCGTTCCCCAGACCTGAATCCAATTGAGCACATCTGGGACATCATGTCTCGCTCCATCCACCAACGCCACGTTGCACCACAGACTGTCCAGGAGTTGGCAAATGCTTTAGTCCAGGTCTGGGAGGAGATCCCTCAGGAGACCATCCGCCTCCTCATCAGGAGCATGCCCAGGCGTTGTAGGGAGGTCATACAGGCACGTGGAGGCCACACATACTACTGAGCCTCATTTTGACTTGTTTTAAGGACATTACATCAAAGTTGGATCAGCCTGTAGTGTGGTTTTCCACTTTAATTTTGAGGGTGACTCCAAATCCAGACCTCCATGGGTTGATACATTTGATTTCCATCGATAATTTTTGTGTGATTTTGTTGTCAGCACATTCAACTATGTAAAGAAAAAAGTATTTAATAAGATTATTTCATTCATTCAGATCTAGGATGTGTTGTTTAAGTGTTCCCTTTATTTTTTTGAGCAGTGTATATATGTAGCCCCATGAGTGGTAGTGCAACGTTGTTAGAATCTTATTCAAATGATTCACAGCTGTAATGGCTGCCAAAGGTGCATCCACCAATTACCAACTCTGGGGTGTGAAGACATGCGCAATCAAGAAATCTCCATAACGTTTGTTTTTATTAATTTGGAAAATGTTCTATAATTTTTCGAAAATGTGGAGTAGGTTGTGTTCCCGCAGTAGGAAAAACAAAATCTGATGGTATCCATTTTAAGACAGCAAAATGTGAAGACTGTGTGAAGGGGTGTGTAGACTGTCAGTATTTGCCGTATGTGATGAACAACCCCATAGGGCCCTTTGCTATCTTAATAGGATTTCTCTGTTGTAGCAGATTGTAGTGTATTTAAGGTTTATAAAGGCTTCTAAAGTCTGTAATTTCCACTTAAACATTTCAGATTTGATTTATCCTAACCATTTTTTTTTTTGTTGATCAACCCCTACAAAAATGTCCATTAATTATAATCCACATAATAATACACATTTCCTTTTGCTGCAGGTTTATTTTTTCCTGCTGTGAGAAACTGGTCAAAGGAAGATATAACGTCTGTATGTAGGGAACAGGGTGCCATTTGGCGTGCAGCCTCAAACTGCATACACCGAACAGAACGTTGGTTTGAGCAAATTCCATTCACACATCTCCTATTATTTATTCAAAATTGACAGCCACATCTTTAGCAGTAAAATCTTGACATTCACATTATAAAAGCGTTAAATCCTTGTACTGTTGTACAGCTGACAATCAGGATATATAAAGTTTATTTTATGATGAGAAAAAAATGATTTAAATGTTTCTTAATCTCATGAAAATGGCTAAATGGATGGAGTGGGATAAGTCTTTGAAGCTGTTTGTGTGTTTTTCCTGTTTGTGACTGAATGTGGTCTGTCTCTTTTTACGGTAATCTTCCATATTGCATTTAAGCCCTGGTAACAAACACGCTGTGGGTTGCCCCGAAGCACAGATCTGTGATCAGCTTCTCTTTCTCAGACCCTAACCTTAACCATCAGAAATAAAAACACAAAACGTATCTAAGATCAGTGTTTTAGGGTGACTTTATCTTTTCACTGGTAAACACTGTGTAGGTTGCTGTTGCGTTGCACCGATTGCAACATCTTTGGTGTTTTTCTGTGTAGCAAAAAACAAAGTTAATTTCACTCTCAGCTGCCCGCCTGGCTCCATAACATTATGTTAATCGGGAAGAACAACATCAGAGATGATCAAAGTCTCTTCAAAGAACAAGTATTCTTATAACTCTGGCGTGGAATTATGACATTAAATAGATGTGTAGATGCCTGATATGTATATTTCTGGTTGGTTGTGTGTAAATGGAGTTTCTTCACTCATAACCTCTCTTCTCTCATTAAATCTCTTCTCTCATTCTCTCTCCTCTCTCATTACCTCTCTCATTACCTCTCTTCTCTCATTACCTATTTTCTCTCATTACCTCTCTTCTATAATGACCTCTCTTCTCTAATGACATCTCTTCTCTCATCCCCTCTCTTTCTCATTAACTCTTCTATCATTACCTCTCTTCTCTCATTACCTCTCTTCTCTCATGACCATTCATTCTCTCATTACCTCTCCTCTCATTACCTCTCTTCTCTCATCCCCTCTCTTTCTCATTAACTCTTCTCTCAACACCTCTCTTCTCTCATTACCTCTCTTCTCTCATTACCTCTCTTCTCTCATGACCATTAATTCTCTCATTACCTCTCCTCTCATTACCTCTCTTTTCTCATTACCTCTCTTCTCTCATTACCTCTCTTCTCTCATTACCTCTCTTCTCTCATTACCTCTCTTCTTTCATTACCTCTCTTCTCTCATTACCTCTCTTCTCTCATTACCTCTCTTTTCTCATTACCTCTCTTCTCTCATTACCCCTCTTCTCTAATTACCTCTCTTCTCTCATTACTTCTCTCCTCTCATTACCTCTCTTCTCCCATCATCTTTTCTTCAGCATTCGTTCACTCGTCTTTCTGACTAGAATGGCACCTTTTGTTTAAGGAAGAGAGCGACTAGAATCAACAATCAAAGCTCTGAGTTCTAAACTTTTCTCTCTTTCCTCAAACAGACACAAACAGACACTGTCGTTTCTAGGCATACAGATGTACGATCTTAATTTGAGCCAGTTTGCTACCGCAGAAAAATAATCCTGCATTAACAGGAAATGCGAATTATTATGTGGATTATAATTCAAATAAAAATAACATCAGGTCTGATATTTCTAAGTGGAAATGATAAACTTCAGAAGCATTTTTAAACCTCAAATACACTACAATTTGTACATTTCCTGCATTGCAAGAAAGTTATCCTGCAACAAATTAAGATCCTACATCTGTAAGGGGGCCCCCAACCAATTTTTATTTTAGGAAGTCAGTTGTCAACTTACTGTTAGTTAGAAGAGTAGACTACACAACATGCAATTTTGAAATTTGGTAGTGCAACAGCAGTTTTCCTTGTAATGTAATTTACTGACAGACACTCAATTAGCCACTCAATTAGCCCATGTCAGCTAACAATTTATAGATTGCTAGATAAGTTAGTCTAGCCAGCTATCTAAACCTGTAGTAATCGTGACTGAATTACTGACCGGGCACTCAAGGCACATGCCCAGGGGTCATGACCTCTAGGGGACCACCATTGATTTAGTTATTCACTACTTTCTATCAGGGCCCATAGGGTCCCATTTGACACGTAGTCAATAAAACAAAAGGAGTAAGTGTTGTCTTTTCTTCTGTCTTCAATGACCTGATCAAGCTGTTTCTCTTTGTTCTGTCTTCAATGTCCTGATCAAGATGTGTATCTTTGTTCTGTCTTCAATGACCTGATCGAGCTGTTTCTCTTTGTTCTGTCTTCAATGTCCTGATCAAGATGTTTATCTTTGTTCTGTCTTCAATGTCCTGATCAAGATGTTTCTCTTTACTTCTCTCTTCAATGACCTGATCAAGATGTTTCTTGGAGGGAATACCATAAGAATGAACGCTGTTTAACGGAGTGATTCTAGCCCTTCCCTTATATTTAAAAAGGTTATACACGGACAATGTTCTTGGTCAAACACATTAATAAATACATACAGTGCATTCGTAAAGTATTCAGACCCCTTGACTTTTTCCACATTTTGTTACGTTACAGCCTTATTCTAAAATTGATTAAATTGTTGTTGTTTTTTCTCATCAATCTACAAACAATACCCCATAATGACAAAGCAAAAACAGGTTTTTATGAATTTTTGCAAATGTAATAAATAAATAAAATACGGATACCACATTTACATAAGAATTCAGACCCTTTACTCAGTACTTTGTTGAAGCACCTTTGGCAGCGATTACAGCCTTGAGTCTTCTTGGGTATGACGCTACAAGCTTGGCACACCTGTATTTGAGGAATTTCTCCCATTCTTCTCTGCAGATCCTCTCAAGCTCTGTCAGGTTGGATGCGGAGCGTCGCTGCACAGCTATTTTCAGGTCTCTCCAGAGATGTTCGACTGGGTTCAAGTCCAGGCTGGCTGGGCTACTCAAGGACATTCAGAGACTTGTCCCGAAGCCACTCCTGCGTTGTCTTGGCTGTGTGTTATGGTTGTTGTCCTGTTGGAAGGTGAACCTTCGCCCCTGTCTGAGGTCCTGAGCGCTCTGGAGCAGGTTTTCATTAAGGATCTCTCTGTACTTTGCTCCGTTCATCTTTCTCTCGATCCTGACTAGTCTCCCAGTCCCTGCCGCTGAAAAACATCCCCACGACATGATGCTGCCACCACCGTGCTTCACCATAGGGATGGTTCCAGGTTTCCTCCAGACGTGACACTTGGCATTCAGGCCAAAGAGTTCAGACCATAGAATCTTGTTTCTCATGGCCTGAGAGTCCTTTAGGTGCCTTTTGGCAAACTCCAAGCGGGCTGTCATGTGCCTTTTACTTTGGCTTCCGTCTGGCCACTCTACCATAAAGGCCTGACTGGTGGAGTGCTGCAAAGATGGTTGTCCTTCTGGAAGGTTCTCCAATCTCCACAGATTAAGTCTGGAGCGCTGTCAGAGTGACCATCGGGTTCTTGGTCACCTCCCTGACCAAGGCCCTTCTCCCCCGATTGCTCAGTTTGGCCGGGCGGCCAGCTCCAGGAAGAGTCTCTGTGATTCCAAACGTTTTCCATTTAAGACTGATGGAGGCCACTGTGTTCTTGGGGACCTTCAATGCTGCAGAAATGTTTTGGTACCCTTCCCCAGATCTGTGCCTCGACACAATCCTGTTTCGGAGCTCTATGGACAATTCCTTCTACCCCATGGCTTGGATTTTGCTCTGACATGCACTGTCAACTGTGGGACCTTATATAGACAGGTGTGTGCCTTTCCAAATAATGTCCAATCAATTTAATTTACCACAGGTGGACTCCAATCAAGTTGTAGAAACATCTCAAGGCTGATTAATGGAAACAGGATGTACCTGAGCTCAATTTCAAGTCTCATAGCAAAGGGTCTGAATACTTATGTAAATAAGGTATTTCTGTTTTAGTTTTTTTATACATTTGCAAACATTTCTAAAAACCAGTTTTTGCTTCGTCATTATGGGGTATTGTGTTTAGATTGATGAGGAAAAATGGTAATTTAATCCATTTTAGAATAAGGCTGTATTGTAACAAAATGTGGAAAAAGTCAAAGGGTCTGAATACTTTCTGAATGCACTGTATATCCTGCACTGTTAACAATTATTTGTTGTTTCAGCTTATTATTTCCAGTCAAAGTGCCCTTTGTCAAGCTCAATCAACAATGTAACAAAATGTGGAAAAAGTCAAAGGGTCTGAATACCTTCCGAAAGCACTGTAAATACATGATTCTAACCTCCAAAATGTATTTCAGTAGCTGAGGATGTCCCCATTCATATGCGGTTTTTTGCTGAGTTGATATACTCAACTGTTCAAAATGTTGAGCCAAATGTTTGATACATGTACCAAAGTCATAAATTAATTATTTGACAATTATTTGACATTACATTTTTTTCTATTTGTTTTTTAGCCAAATTTCAGATCCCTTTCCCTCTGCCTCTGAACATCAAAGGAAAAACGTGTGATCGTTATGGTTAGCCCTTTACTGCACAGAAAACTATGTCTCTACCACTAAGGTCAAATTGCAGGTCAAATACAGGTCAACTACAGAGTAGTGTATAAAAATAATATATATATATATATATTATAAATTCATTACCTAAAGTACTAGATGAAGGGTCATGGTGATTTTTTATTTATTAAATAGTATTTCAGTGTTGTCAAATTTACGACTGGGTCAAATTGACCCTCAACATAAGGGGAGGTCCAGGAGCAGTATAGGTTTATGTAATAAATATATAAAAATATATAAATATATACAACAGAGTAATGCCTTGCTTTGAACAATCTGAAAACAACAGTTGGGGAAAAATACATTTCAGATTATCAGACACACACACACACACACACACAATGGATAAATCACTAATTAAAGAGCGATTACCACTAATGGTTGTTATTGATTTGTGGAGGTTGATGTAATAGCAGTGGATAATCTGTTTAACACTGAATAGTAGTTTAGAAAGGAAATTACAGCACGCACACACACACTCACACACGCACACTCACACACACACACACACTCACACACGCACACGCACACTCACACACACACACACACACACACGCACACACGCACACTCACACTCACACACACACACACACACACACTCACTTACACACACACACACACACACACACACACACACACACACACACACACAGACACACACATACACACTCACTCAATCACTCACTAACACACACACACACACACACACAGACACACACACACACACACACACACACACACACACACACACTCATGCACAGTGGGTGACTGATTTGGTTATAGTGGTTTAGGGAGTAAATCGAACCCAGTTGAACCTGGCTCTGAGACTGTTGTGGATCACAAGAAAACAAATCAAATCAAATCAAATCAAATGTTATTGGTCACATGCGCCGAATACAACAGGTGCAGACGTTACAGTGAAATGCTTACTTACAGCCCTTAACCAACAGTGCATTTATTTTTAACAAAAAAAGTAAAAAATAAAACAACAACAAAAAAGTGTTGAGAAAAAAAAAGAGCAGAAGTAAAATAAAATAACAGTAGGGAGGCTATATATACAGGGGGGGTACCGTTGCAGAGTCAATGTGCGGGGGCATCGGCTAGTTGAGGTAGTTGAAGTAATATGTACATGTGGGTAGAGTTAAAGTGACTATGCATAAATAATTAACAGAGTAGCAGCAGCGTAAAAAGGATGGGGTGGGGGGGCAGTGCAAATAGTCCGGGTAGCCATGATTAGCTGTTCAGGAGTCTTATGGCTTGGGGGTAGCAGAGAGAACAGTCTATGACTAGGGTGGCTGGAGTCTTTGACAATTTTGAGGGCCTTCCTCTGACACCGCCTGGTATAGAGGTCCTGGATGGCAGGATGCTTGGCCCCAGTGATGTACTGGGCCGTACGCACTACTCTCTGTAGTGCCTTGCGGTCGGAGGCCAAGCAGTTGCCATACCAGGCGGTGATGCAACCAGTCAGGATGCTCTCGATGGTGCAGCTGTAGAATTTTTTGAGGATCTGAGGACCCATGCCAAATCTTTTCAGTCTCCTGAGGGGGAATAGGCTTTGTCGTGCCCTCTTCACGACTGTCTTGGTGTGTTTGGACCATGATAGTTCGTTGGTGATGTGGACACCAAGGAACTTGAAGCTCTCAACCTGTTCCACTACAGCCCCGTCGATGAGAATGGGGGTGTGCTCAGTCCTCTTTTTTTTCCTGTAGTCCACAATCATCTCCTTTGTCTTGGTCACGTTGAGGGAGAGGTTGTTGTCCTGGCACCACACGGCCAGGTCTCTGACCTCCTCCCTATAGGCTGTCTCATCGTTGTCGGTGATCAGGCCTACCACTGTTGTGTCGTCGGCAAACTTAATGATGGTGTTGGAGTCGTGCCTGGCCATGCAGTCATGGGTGAACAGAGAGTACAGGAGGGGACTGAGCACGCACCCCTGAGGGGCCCCCGCGTTGAGGATCAGTGTGGCAGATGTGTTGTTACCTACCCTTACCACCTGGGGGCGGCCTGTCAGGAAGTCCAGGATCCAGTTGCAGAGGGAGGTGATTAGTCCCAGGATCCTTAGCTTAGTGATGAGCTTAGAGGGCACTATGGTGTTGAATGCTGAGCTGTAGTCAATGAATAGCATTCTCACGTAGGTGTTCCTCTTGTCCAGGTGGGAAAGGGCAGTGTGGAGTGCAATAGAGATTGCATCATCTGTGGATCTGTTGGGGCGGTATGCAAATTGGAGTGGGTCTAGGGTTTCTGGGATAATGCTGTTGATGTGAGCCATGACCAGCCTTTCAAAGCACTTCATGGCTACAGACGTCAATGCTACGGGTCGGTAGTCATTTAGGCAGGTTATCTTAGAGTCCTTGGGCACGGGGACTATGGTGGTCTGCTTGAAACATGTTGGTATTACAGACTCAGTCAGGGACATGTTGAAAATGTCAGTGAAGACACTTGCCAGTTGGTCAGCACATGCTCGGAGTACACGTCCTGGTAATCCGTCTGGCCCAGCGGCCTTGTGAATGTTGACCTGCTTAAAAGTCTTACTCACATCGGCTACGGAGAGCGTGATCACATAGTCATCCGGAACAGCTGGTGCTCTCATGCATGCTTCAGTGTTGCTTGCCTCGAGCGAGCATAGAAGTGGTTTAGCTTCGTCTGGTAGGCTTGTGTCACTGGGCAGCTCGCGGCTGTGCTTCCCTTTGTAGTCTGTAATAGTTTTCAAGCCCTGCCACATCCGACGAGCGTCAGAGCCAGTGTGAGTACGATTCAATCTTAGTCCTGTATTGACTCTTTGCCTGTTTGATGGTTCGGTCGGAGGGCATAGCGGGATTTCTTATAAGCGTCCGGGTTAGAGTCCCGTTCCTTTAAAGCGGCAGCTCTACCCTTTAGCTCAGTGCGGATGTTTCCTGTAATCCATGGCTTCTGGTTGGGGTATGTACGTACGGTCACTGTGGGGACGACATCATCGATGCACTTATTGATGAAGCCAGTGACTGATGTGGTGTACTCTTCAATGCTGTCTGAAGAATCCCGGAACATGTTCCAGTCTGTGCTAGCAAAACAGTCCTGTAGCTTAGCATCTGCGTCATCTGACCACTTTTTTATCATCACCTCATATACAGTAACAATTCAGAAGTTTACAAAGTACTGTTGAGAGAAGAAAGATAGAGCGATACGGAACATTTTAAATAAAGAGAGAGAGAGAGAGAGAGAGAGAGAGAGAGAGAGAGAGAGAGAGAGAGAGAGAGAGAGAGAGAGAGAGAGAGAGAGAGAGAGAGAGAGAGAGAGAGAGAGAGAGAGAGAGAGAGAGAGAGAGAGAGAGAGAGAGAGATATATAGAGAGAGAGAGAGAGAGAGAGAGAGAGAGAGAGAGAGA